>NC_092158.1:28614579-28889579 GCF_045791955.1 Oncorhynchus clarkii lewisi
GGACTCACTCTTTGTGCAATAGTGTTTAACATGAGTTGAATGATTACCTCATCTCTGTACCCCACACATACAGATAATTGTAAGGGCCCTCAGTCGAGCAATGAATGTCAAACACGTATTCAAACACAAAAAGGTTTTCCAATGCCTCAAAGTGCACCTATTGGTAGCAGACTTTGACTATGCCCTTTAGCATGGTCAACCTTTTACACTTCGGATGATGTATCAACACACCCAGTCAATACAAAGATACAGGCGTGCTTCCTAACTCGGTTGCCGGAGAGGAAGGAAACTGCTCAGGAATTTCACCATGAGGCCAATGGTGACATAAACAGTTACAATTTAATGGTAGGAGAAAAGTGAGGCTGGCTAAACATTGAAGTTACTCCACAATACTAACCAAATTAAGAGTGAAAAGGAAACTAACCTGCACATAATAAAAATGTATTCATTTGTTTGCAACAGGGCACTAAAGTAATACTGCAGAAAATGTGACTAAGCAATTCACTTTTTGCCAAATAAAAAGTTATGGGGCAAATCCAATACATTATCGAGTACCACGCTCCATAATTTTCAAGCATAGTGGTGGTGGCATCATGTTATGGGTATGCTTGTAATTGTTAAGGACTGGGGTGTTTCAGGATTTAAAAAAAAGAGAAACATAATGGAGCTAAGCACCTGTCAAAATTCTAGAGGAAAATCTGCTTCAGTCTGCTTTCCACCAGACACTGTGAGATTAATTTACCTTTCAGCAGGACAATAGCCTAACAGTTTTGACTGAAATCTGCACCCAACACCCAATTTGACTAAGCTTGAAGAATTTGCACAATCAGGTGTGGAAAGCTCAGAGACTAACCCAGAATGAGTCTTAGCTGCCAAAGGTGATTTTGACATGTACTGACTCAGGTGGTTGAATACTTATCTAGTCAAGATTATTTTCTTCCAGAGAGAATTATGTAGGTCATTGACAAAAAAAACAATTAAATCCATTTTAATTTAACTGTGATAACAAAATATGGAAAAAGTCAAGGGGTGAAAATACATTGAAGTCACTGTACATGGATTTTACACATCCATACCTTGATGTCCAAGCTGAAGTTACTGATTTTCTCCCAGCCTGCGTTCTCCAGGTGGAAGTTAGCCCAGCGCAGCAGCAGCTCCTCTGGAGACAGCTTCATCAAGTCCTCCAGGGTCTCTCCATCCCTCAGCAGAGCAGCCAGGGCTGAAGGAGACAGGGTCACAGGACATAGTCAGCTACATCACCGCAAATCACTGACCAGAGGTCTTCAGCCAGAAAAAAAAAAAAGGTACGTCAAAACTGAGGACAGATTACCAGACATAAAAAGATACCTTTGACCCTTGTAATAAGTCAATGTACCATGATGAGGAATAAAATGGTTAAATACCAGGTTCATGAGTCACCAAAGATGCGATAGTGCTGTGAAAGCCCCTCACCTTCATTCCTGCTGAGCTCGATATCAGCGAACAGGCCGATCTTGATGATTTGCCACAGCAGGCCCAGCACCAGGTGGGGTTTCCCCTCCCTAAGGTCCAGAGCCCCGATGTTCACCACGTGGCAGCCAATGGCAGAGGCAGAGTTCAGAGCAAGGTTCAGATTCTCCTGTAGGACGAACAGAAACAAAGACCGTTTTGAAGTACCGTTCACGAAAGAGAAACAAGGCCTCCCACATATGTAAATTAAAACAGATAATTACTGTCATATCTTTACAATAGCATGGGGTGGAATGACTAAATCTAACAATCACTCAGTCAACTACAGTATATGACCAGTTTGGTTGAGTTTGTAAGGACCTGTATTGTGAACGGTGTCAGTTTTGTCTTGTTTATGGTCCTCTCGTCAATCGTGTCTGGCACCGACAAGTTGATCATTTTACTACAGGAGCACATAAACAGCTGGTTTATGAGGGGTCCTAATGTTGGAAGACACAGGTATGCCCCATTTCAAACCACCACGTGTAAGGAAAAATAGCTGTATTAGGGGCTGTAAGGCTTGAAGGGCAGGAATTATACAGAACACAATTATATAAATCTATGGTCTCACCAAAGAACGATGCCGTCGCCCAGGGACTTGAAGAGGGAGTCTGAGTTGGGGTCCATGGGCAGGGCGTGCTTGCAATCAGGGTCATTCTCCAGTGCTGTGTTTATCCAGTTGACAAACGCGTACCGTTCCTCCTCTGCATAGGGCAGCACAGAGAAACACCAAGTCAACAACTAGCACCACATCATAACAGTGGCGGTCGGTGCCGTTTAAAATGAGGGAGGACGATAAAACATTTTATCATCATTTCAAATACAGTATATTGGATGACTGTCATTCAGCCCCGGCCTGCAGCCCCGGCCTGCTAGCTGTCTGAATCGCTGCGTCTCCAGCCAGCCCAACCCCTCACTGGACCCCTATTGATCACCCGGCTACGCATGCCTCTCCCTAATATCAATATGCCTTGTTTATTACTGTCCTGGTTAGAGATCTTATTTCACTGTAGAGCCTCTAGCCCTGCTCAATATGCCTTAACCTACCATTTAGTTCCACCTCCCACATATGCGGTGACATCACCTGGTATAAACATCTCTAGAGACAATCTTTCATCATTACTCAATGCCTAGGTTTACCTCCAAAGTACTCACATCCTACCATACATCTGTCTGTGCATTATGCCTTGAATCTAGTCTCTCATGCCCAGAAACCTGCTCCCTTTACTCTGCTCTGAACGCACTAAGCAACCAGTCCTGTTAGCCTTTAGCCGTACCCTCATCCTACTCCTCTTTTCCTCTGGTGATGTAGAGGTGAATCCAGGCCCTGCAGTGCCTAGCTCCGCTCCTACTCCACAGGTGCTCTCATTTGTTGACTTCTGTAACCGTAAAAGCCTTGGTTTCACACATGTTAACATTAGAAGCCTCCCCCCCAGTTTTATTCACTGCTTTAGCACACTCGGCCAACCTGGATGTCCTAGCCGTGTCTGAATCCAGGCTTAGGAAGTCCACCAAAACCCCTGAAATTTCCATCCCTAACATTTTCTGACAAGATAGAACTGCCAAAGGGGGCGGTGTTGCAATCTACTGCAGAGATAGAACTCTGTCATACTATCATTTCGAACTTCTACTTTTAAAAATCCATCTTTCCAGAAACAAGTCTCTCACTGTTGCCGCTTGCTATAGACCACCCTCTGCCCCCAGCTGTGCCTTGGACACGATATGTGAATTGATTGCCCCCCCCCCCCCCCAATCTATCTTAAAAGCTTGTGCTGCTAGGTGACCTAAACTGTGACATGCTTAACACCTCAGCCATCCTACAATATAAGCTAGATGCACTCAATCTCACACAAATTATCAATGAACCCACCAGGTGCAACCCCAAATCCGTAAACAGGGGCACCCTCAGATTTCATTCTAACCAACCTGCCCTCCAAATACACCTCCGCTGTCTTCAACCAAGATCTCAGCGATCACTGCCTCATTGCCTGCATCCGTAAATAGTTTGCGGTTAAAACAACCACCCTTCACTGTCAAATGCTCCCTAAAACACTTGTGAGCAGGCCTTTCTAGTCGACCTGGCGCGGGTATCCTGGAAGGATATTGACCTTATTCCGCCAGTAGAGGATGACTGATTCTTTAAAAACACTTATCACCAATACATCCACAATAGAGAATTTCAATAAGCATTTTTCTACGGCTGGCCATGCTTTCCACCTGGCTACCCCAGTCAACAGCCCTGCACTCCACATAACTCACCCAAATCTCCCCCACCCAAATAGCTGATGTTCTGAAGGAGCTGCAAAATCTGAACACCTACAAAATCAGCAGGGCTAGATAATCTGGACCCTCTCTTTCTTAAAATTATCTGCCGAAATTGTTGCAACCCCTATTACTAACCTGTTCACCTCTTTCGTATCGTGTGAGATTCACATAGATTGGAAAGCTGCCACAGTCATCCCCCTCTTCAAAAGGGGGAGACACTAGACCCAAACTGCTACAGACGTAAATCTATTCTACCCTGCCTTGCTAAGGTCTTTGAAAGCCAAGTTAACAAACAGCTTACCAAACATTTTAAATCTCACCGTACCTTCTCCGCTATGCAATCTGGTTGCAGAGCTGGTCATGGATGCACCTCAGCAACGCTCAAGGTCCTAAACGATATCATAACCACCATCGATATTCATCGACCTGGCTAAGGATTTCGACTCTCAATCACAACATTCTTATTGGCAGACTCAACAGCCTTGGTTTCTCAAATGATTGCGTCGCCTGGCTCACCAACTACTTCTCAGACAGAATTCAGTGTGTCAAATCGGAGGGCCTGTTGTCCAGACCTCTGGCAGTCTCTGGGGGTGCCAGAGGGTTAAATTCTCAGGCCTACTCTTTTCTCTGTATACATCTATGTCGCTCTTGCTGCTGGTGATTGTCTTATCCACCTCTACGCAGATGACACCATTCTGTATACACCTGGCCCTTCTTTGGACACTAAACTAACCTTTAGATGAGCTTCAATACCATACAACTCCCCTTCCGTGGCCTCCAATTGTTCTTAAATGCAAGTAAAACTAAATGCATGCTCTTCAACCGATCATTGACCGCACCTGCCCGCCCGCCCAGCATCACTACTCTGGACGGTTGTGACTTAGAAAATATGTGGACAACTACAAATACCTAGGTGTCTGGTTAGACTAAACTCTCCTTCCAAACTCACATTAAACATGTCCAATCCAAAATTATATCTAGAATCGGCTTCCTATTTCACAACAAAGCATCATTCACTCATGCTGCCAAACAGTCAGTTTTACAAGGGTATCCTACTGATCCTCGACTTCGATGTCACTTACAAAATAGCCTCCAACACTACTCAGCAAATTGGATGTTCTCTATCACAGTGCCATCTGTTTTGTCAAAGCCCCATATACTACCCACCACTGCAACTTGTATGCTCTCGACGGCTGGCCATCGCTTCATACTCGTCACCAAACCCACTGGCTCCAGGTATTCTACAAGTCTCTGCTAGGTAAAGTCCCGCCTTCCCTCAGCTCACTGGTCACCAGAGCAGCACCCACCTGTAGCATGCGCTCCAGCAGGTCTCTCACACTGGTCACCCCCAAAGCCAATCCTTCTTTTGGCCTCCTTTCCTTCCAGTTATCTGCTGCCAATGACAGGCACAAACTGCAAAAATCTGAAGCTGGAGACTGACCTCCATCACTAGCTTTAAGTGCCAGAGCAACACTCAGATCATTGCACATAGCTCATTTGTAAATAGCCCATCCAATCTACCCAATACTGTATTTATTTTGCTCCTTTGCACCCCAGTATCTCTACTTGCACATTCTGCACAGCTTAACATTCCAGTGTTTAATTGCTATATTGTAATTACTCTCCCACCATGGCATATTTATTGCCTTAACTCTTATCCTACCCCATTTGCACATGCTATACAGTGCCTTGCGAAAGTATTCGGCCCCCTTGAACTTTGCGACCTTTTGCCACATTTCAGGCTTCAAACATAAAGATATAAAACTGTATTTTTTTGTGAAGAATCAACAACAAGTGGGACACAATCATGAAGTGGAACGACATTTATTGGATATTTCAAACTTTTTTAACAAATCAAAAACTGAAAAATTGGGCGTGCAAAATTATTCAGCCCCTTTACTTTCAGTGCAGCAAACTCTCTCCAGAAGTTCAGTGAGGATCTCTGAATGATCCAATGTTGACCTAAAGGACTAATGATGATAAACACAATCCACCTGTGTGTAATCAAGTCTCCGTATAAATGCACCTGCACTGTGATAGTCTCAGAGGTCCGTTAAAAGCGCAGAGAGCATCATGAAGAACAAGGAACACACCAGGCAGATCCGAGATACTGTTGTGAAGAAGTTTAAAGCCGGATTTGGATACAAAAAGATTTCCCAAGCTTTAAACATCCCAAGGAGCACTGTGCAAGCTATAATATTGAAATGGAAGGAGTATCAGACCACTGCAAATCTACCAAGACCTGGCCGTCCCTCTAAACTTTCAGCTCATACAAGGAGAAGACTGATCAGAGATGCAGCCAAGAGGCCCATGATCACTCTGGATGAACTGCAGAGATCTACAGCTGAGGTGGGAGACTCTGTCCATAGGACAACAATCAGTCGTATATTGCACAAATCTGGCCTTTATGGAAGAGTGGAAAGAAGAAAGCCATTTCTTAAAGATATCCATAAAAAGTGTTGTTTAAAGTTTGCCACAAGCCACCTGGGAGACACACCAAACATGTGGAAGAAGGTGCTCTGGTCAGATGAAACCAAAATTGAACTTTTTGGCAACAATGCAAAACGTTATGTTTGGCGTAAAAGCAACACAGCTGAACACATCATCCCCACTGTCAAACATGGTGGTGGCAGCATCATGGTTTGGGCCTGCTTTTCTTCAGCAGGGACAGGGAAGATGGTTAAAATTGATGGGAAGATGGATGGAGCCAAATACAGGACCATTCTGGAAGAAAACCTGATGGAGTCTGCAAAAGACCTGAGACTGGGACGGAGATTTGTCTTCCAACAAGACAATGATCCAAAACATAAAGCAAAATCTACAATGTAATGGTTCAAAAATAAACATATCCAGGTGTTAGAATGGCCAAGTCAAAGTCCAGACCTGAATCCAATCGAATCTGTGGAAAGAACTGAAAACTGCTGTTCACAAATGCTCTCCATCCAACCTCACTGAGCTCGAGCTGTTTTGCAAGGAGGAATGGGAAAAAATTTCAGTCTCTCGATGTGCAAAACTGATAGAGACATACCCCAAGCGACTTACAGCTGTAATCGCAGCAAAAGGTGGCACTACAAAGTATTAACTTAAGGGGGCTGAATAATTTTGCACGCCCAATTTTTCTGTTTTTGATTTGTTAAAAAAGTTTGAAATATCCAATAAATGTCGTTCCACTTCATGATTGTGTCCCACTTGTTGATTCTTCACAAAAAAATACAGTTTTATATCTTTATGTTTGAAGCCTGAAATGTGGCAAAAGGTCGCAAAGTTCAAGGGGGCCGAATACTTTCGCAAGGCACTGTATATAGATTTTCCTACTGTATTATTGATTGCATGTGTCAAACTGCTTTGCCTTATTTTGGCTAGGTCGCAGTTGCCAAAGAGTTCAACTAGACTACCTGTTTAAAGGTGAAATAAAATATCAAATTCCATTCACCCAGCTCAAGGTAACATCAATAGATATAACCTACTACATGATACTCGAATTTCCCTATACCCATCATGAGGTTGCTACAACCTAGCCTATGAATGAAAGTTAAAATTCAACTTGAATGAATGTAATGTTTAGTAATCAGGGTGACAGTGACACATTCAACACCGTCCTGCACACACACTTTCCTGCATCTAGCTGATCTAGGGCATAATCATTAGTGCAGTTGAAAACGAGAGTTTCTATTGGACAAATTCAGGTATGTTAATCGCCATTCTGTTTAAGAAACTAACAGAAACTGCAGAATGAATACACCCCTGATCACACAAATGCAGTTCACTTTAATAGCAGCAACAAACAGCATGATCACTTTGCTTGTTGTAATTCCTCACCTTTTCCCATCGCTTGTGGACCTCAGCTGTCTGATCTGTTGAAAACCTTTTTAAACCAAATATCATAACAGCTAGACAGAGCCTACATAGTTGCCACCACATTACATAACGTCATAGTCAAACACGCTAATATAACGCATTAGTAAACCCGCTACAAATCATGCAGTACAGTCACGAAACACTTTAGCAGTCACACCGGTGGGCCCCGGTTGCAAAAAATGTATAAAACCAAATTCTTACCTTGGAAAAATGTCAGTGTTGAAGAACATAGCACGCTAGCTAACACAGGAGCCCTCCGAGTCAGGTGTTTGAGTAGGCTAAACTAGCTACCTACCTCTTCCATTTTTGAAGAAATGTATTCTTTTAAAACTGCTCAACCATTCTCAGACAACTTCTCACCACATTATATACACTACCAACTGTAGCTTGTGCTTTTAGTACTAGATTCATTATCTGATCCTGATTGCAGCTTTAACTGACATTTTGTCCAGCCAAAAGCAATGATCTGAGTTTGGAGGACATCCTGAAGTTGTCAATTGTGTAAGTCTATGGAAGGGGGTGAGACCCAAGAGCCTACTAGGTTTTGTATTGAAATCAATGTACCCAGAGGAGAACGGAAACCATCTATCCTCCAGCTACACCGTGGTGCTACCCTACAGAGTGCTGTTGAGGCTACTGTAGACCATTGCAAAAAACTGTTTTAATCAATTATTTGGTGATGAATATATTTTAAATAGTTATCCCCAAAGAAATATAGCTGTAATATTACCTATTTTTATGAAATTACCTATTTTTACCTATTTTTATGAATTGACCTCCCCTTCCTCATCTGAGTAGCCTCCACTGCTTCATACACATGATTTGTCACTACACAGGAATAATCTTTTCTATGACATCCCAGAAACCCAGTTATTGTTTTCGATTGACTAATCAATACACTACGAAAGAGACAAACAAAGCATCTACCTAAACTCATGAGTAAGGTTCCCCTAGATTAAAGCAAAGACCCTACATATATGCAATACAACACAATGACAGAAGTGGTAGGAGATGCTGTGAGCAGCTCACCAGAGAAGGAGTGTTGCGTTCCCTCGCTGGACTGTGTAGATGTCCCACCTATGGCCAGGATCCCCTCCTTCCTGTTAATGGCCTTCCGAAAGCTTTTGGCAATGTCACTGCTCTTCAACTCCTGGAATATCTGCAGTAGAGAGGGCAAAGTGCTTCTTAGTAAATCGCTTCTTAGACCAGCTGATATCTCAAAGTGCTGTACGGAAATCCAGCCTAAAACCCCAAACAAGCAATGCAGAAGCATTAAGCTCCCACAAACCATGACATACCTCAAGATCTTAATATAGTTACGATTACGTTATGCTCAGTCATGAGGATTACTAAAAGAGAAATCTGTGTAAAAAGGAATTGTCTCATCTCGAATCAGTTGCACGAGTCAAAACAAAAATTCTATAAGCTGCAATTCTATTCAGTAAGGTTCTCACTGGGGAGAGGCCATATGGTAACAGAAAACACAGAAAATTTAACTTTTTTCAATGTGTCAATCACTCTCGAGTCATCTGGGACCCACGAGCTAAGCCCAAGGGACTATTAGGGGGGCACTTGAACAGTCGTAGTGTCATTCCAAAAAGTGACCAAATTCAACATCTACTCACAGATTCCAACCTTGACTTCCTCTGCCTCTGAGACATGGCTCCATAAAAACTCTCCATATGCTGCTTTGATTGTGCCTGGCTACAATGTTTTCAGGAGAGACAGGATTGAAGGAAGAGGAGGGGGTGCGATGATTTACATTAAAGAACATATCCGATGTAAACAAATTGAGTGGTCATGTGATAACGAACTAGAAGGTATCGGCCTGAACGTTACACTGTCTCCCCAAATGTCTTTTACCCTCATTGGAATGTATAGGCCACCTTCCACCAAAAGTGTGTTTTTTGATCAGTTTAATACCATGCTTAGGGAATGTGATTTTGGGAAAGAGGTCATCTTAATGGGAGATTTTAACATTAATTATGAAGACAAGTGTTGTAGGAAAACCCTCAAACGGATCACTAATACCTTTGACCTTACACAGCTAGTTAAAGGGCCAACCAGGGTGACTTGTTGCTCTAAAACACAGATTGATTTGGTGTTCAGTAATAAACCAGAGAGAGTGACTAAATCATTCAATATGGTTACTGGGCTGTCTGATCATAATCTGACACTTATAGCCAGAAAGCTGTCTAAGAGCAGGTTTAACCTCTCTACTGTTAGAAAGCCGGATCAACTAAGAATACCTAAGAGTGAATTAAGCTATTTTGAAAACACAATTAAGGGAATTAACTGGAATGATCTCTTGTCCTATACAGATGTGGAAGCTGATAGTCAGGTTTTTCTATCCACAATCCAGACTACAATAAATGGCTTCCTAAAGAAAATCAAATCCAAACCTGGCCAAAAGAGCACTCTTCCTTGGCTAAATGGAGAAATCTGGAAATTGATGAAAGAACGAGATTATGCTCTAAAAATAGCCCTAAAATCTAAATTAGAGCATGACAGACGTAGGTTTACCATGTTGAGAAATAAGGTGATGAAAGAAATTAGACAGGCCAAGGCAAACTTCTTTATTAACATAATTGGTGAAGCAAAGGGAAATTCTAAATTGATATGGGAGAATCTAAAAAAGTTAACAGGGAAAGACCATAGTAACACTGCAAAAAGACTAGAAATCATGGTGAATAACAATCTAACACAGGATGCAGTCGAAATAGCAATAGCCTTCAATTCCTACTTTATTGACTGTCAGGGCACTGACACAGAACCCCTCCACTTGTTTCCTGGGCCCAGTGCTAGTGAATGACACTCAACCTGTCTTCATCATAAGGGAGGTTTCTGAGTCAAAGGTGAACAAGGTGATTAGCTCACTAAAGAACTCTAAAGCCAAAGATGTGTTTGGGATGGACTCTACCTTTCTTAAAAACTACAAAGCGTCACTCATTGGCCCCATTACTAAGGTCACCAACACATCTATTGGTCTCGGTGTGTTTCCAAGGGTATGGAAGTCGGCCATAATAACGGCCATCTTTAAATCAGGCGACCCTGCTGACGTGAGTAACTACAGGCCCATTAGTATACTACCTGTGGTGTCAAAGGTTGTTGAAAAGTGTGTAGCAGAACAACTGATTGCCCACCTCAACAACAGCCCCTTCACAATACACTCCATGCAGTTTGGCTTCAGAGCGAAACACTCCACAGAAACGGCCAACTGCTTTCTTCTGGAAAATGTGAAGTCCAAGATGGACAAAGGGGGTGTTGTGGGGGCTGTGTTTCTGGACCTAAGGAAGGCTTTTGATACTGTTAACCATGAGATTCTCATCACAAAATTGTCCAAGTTCAACTTTTCCCCTGATGCCTTGAGATGGATGAAATCATACCTTGAAGGTAGAACTCAGTGTGTCAGAGTGAGCAATGAGCTGTCGCCCACTCGTAGCTATGATGTGGGCGTGCCCCAAGGGTCAATACTGGGGCCCCTCCTGTTCAGCCTGTACATTAATGATCTGCCTTCTGTCTGTACTGGGTCTGAAGTTCAAATGTATGCAGATGATACAGTGATATATGTGCATGCAAAGAGCAAACAACAAGCTGCACAAGAACTCACTACTGTAATGGTCCAGGTTACAAAGTGGCTCAGTGACTCGTGTTTGCATCTCAATGTGAAAAAAACTGTTTGCATGTTCTTCACAAAGAGGGCAACAGATGCTACTGAGCCAGATGTCTATGTGTCAGGGGAGAAGCTCCAGGTGGTATCCGATTTTAAGTACCTTGGCATCATACTTGATTCCAACCTCTCTTTTAAAAAGCATGTGAAAAAAGTAATTCAAATAACCAAATTCAACTTAGCTAATTTCCGATTTATACGAAATTGTTTGACTACAGAGGTAGCAAAACTGTACTTCGAAACTATGATACTCCCCCACTTAACATACTGCTTGACTAGTTGGGCCCAAGCTTGCTGTACAACATTAAAACCTATTCAGTCTGTCTACAAACAGGCTCTCAAAGTGCTTGATAGGAAGCCCAAAAGCCATCATCATTGTCACATTCTTAGAAAGCATGAGCTCTTGAGTTGGGAAAATCTTGTGCAATACACCGACGCATGTCTTGTATTCAAGATCCTTAATAGCCTGGCTCCCCCTCCACTCAATATTTTTGTTAAACAGAAAACCCAGACATATGGCAGCAGATCCACAAGGTCTGCCATGAGAGGTGACTGTATAGTTCCCCTAAGGAAAAGCACCTTTAGTAAATCTGCATTCTCTGTGAGAGCTTCCCATGTCTGGAATACACTGCCATCAGACACACATAACTGCACCACATATCACACTTTCACAAAATGCTTGAAGACATGGCTAAAGGTCAATCAGATTTGTGAACATGGTCCCTAGCTGTGTGTTGCCGCTTTCCATGTTGTCTGTAGCTTGTGAGGTGTGGAAACACTTTGTTGCTTTTATGAATTTTGTCTTGCTGCTTTTTGTTTTATGTTGCTCTGTCTGTATGCTACGTCTTGCTTGTCCTATGTTGCTCTGTCTGTATGCTATGTCTTGCTTGTCCTATGTTGCTATGTCTTGCTTGTTCTATGCTGCTATTGTCTATATTGTAATTTTTTTTAATAACCTGCCCAGGGACTGCGGTTGAAAATTAGCCGGCTGGCTAAAACCGGCACTTTTACTGAAACGTTGATTAATGTGCACTGTCCCTGTAAAAATAAAAATAAACTCAACTCAAACACCAGTGTTTAACAGGAAGCTAAGTGCCTCTGTACCAAACATTACATCCTCCTTTGTAAGAAGTAAACATAGTATACTGTATGCTGAATGGCCAGGGGAAATGCTTTTGGAAATAAGGATGCGAGGGGGTGTAGGTTGGGTTAGAAAGACATTAGTCAATGGCCTAAAATCTATACAGGAGCCAAAGTTTGAGCCAAGTAAATCAATGCGTTTGTATTCACAGGCCCCAACATCTCTAGTCGCTGACCTGACACCTGCTGGTCTCAGTAGTCACCACCAGCTACTCAGCCTGGAATTGAGTGACATTAAAAAGGTGTGCGCCACAAACATCAGATCATGTAGCGTTAGTTTGAAATCCTAAAGCTTAGTAAAATTAGACATTTTCCATGAGAAGTTAAGCAAAGTTCCTGGGTTTAAATTGAGAAAGAAAAAAAGTTGGCTTACAACAGTGAACCTATTTTATGGGATAAACAAGCCAATTCTAGATCTTGCGGCATATTTTGGTTAAACTATCCCAAATTCAATGGAATTGCAACCCTATGCATTCTTCCATCACATGTACAGCTGATTCTCAAGATCTTGCACACTAGAGATGCTATTGAGCCCACACTACTACACTCTGCGCCAAGGACTACATGCTTTCTGGTAAATTAGAATTACAATACTGGGTGGGGTGAATATATTTTATATGACATGATTTTTGTTAACTAGTAAATAGCCTACAGCAAAAAAAATAAAAAAAAATTCTGCTAGTTAGTTTGCCACCATGTGGGTTTTAGCTTGCTTGAACCTTTTAACTAAGGTGTTAATTCACCCGTTTCCATACACGTTTCCTTTTTAAACATTTATCTTACAAAGGAGTTCGTTAAACTGCTTCACCATTTATCTGTACATGGAATAGTATTTTTACACAAATTTTTTCCCCTAATCTTTACAGGAAAACGCCACGGGCACCATCTGATGGACACATTTCACTGCAACTAATGTAGAACGAACAGCTGTGTACATTTGCAAATACTGTGCCAAATCATATGTGAAGAACGCAACAATGCAGAATCTGGGCAAGTGCATAAAGTACTCTCAGCGCTCACAACAAGTCCCTCTACTTCTATTCGAGGTGAAAATTATGAATCAGACACCTTATCGATAGCAACAGCTCACGGTCCTCCTGGAATCAGACGTTTTTTTTTTACTCATTGGAGGAACGTTGTCAGAGAAATGCTGATGAATGTTTTGCTCGAGCTGTGTATGCAACTGGCTCACCTCTGATCCGCACAGGCAATGTGTATTGGAAGAGATTTCTGAATGTTCTTCGCCCAGCATACATCCCGCCAACCAAACATGCTTTATCTACTAATTTGCTGGATGCAGAGTTCAACAGAGTTCAAGTAAATCATAGAGAAAGCAGAATGTATTGCAGTCATCGCCGATGGGTGGTCGACTGTTCGTGGGCAAGAACTCATTAACTACATCTCCCCCTAAACCAGTATTCTACAAGAGCACAGACACACCAGTCTCTACATTGCAAATGAGCTGATGGCAGTCAATGACCTTGGACCACAGAAGGCGGCTTGGTCTAAAGTGGAGGAGTCCTAACCTCACACCCATTGGCTGTGCTGCTCATACATTGAATCTGCTCAAGGACATCATGGCACTGAAAACAATGGATGCTCTCTACAAGAGGGTCAAGGAATTGGTTAGGTATGTGAAGGGTCATCAAGTTATAGCAGCAAGCTACCTCACCAATCAAAGTTAAGAATAAGAGCACCACATTGAAGCTGCCCAGCAACACCCGTTGGGGTGGTGTCGTCATCATGTTTGACAGTCTCCTGGCGGGGAAGGAGTCTCTCCAAGAAATGGCCATATCAGTCTGCTGATAGACAGCCCCATCAAGAGGATCCTCCTGGATGATGTATTTTGGGAGAGAGTGGTAAGCAGCCTGAAACCTACAGCAGTAGCCATTGCACAGATTGAGGGAGACAATGCCATCTTGTCTGATGTTCAGACTGCCTGCAGATTCTAGATTCCCACTTCACTGTTGCGCCAAGCAGAGGAAACTGCAGTTCTGAAATACATCAAAAAGCATGAAGACGTCGGCCTGAAGCCCATACACGCCGTAGCGTACATGTTGGCACGCAAGTATGCTGGCAAGACCATCCGGTTTAGTGCAGAGATCAACAAGGCCTATGGTGTCATCACCTTGGGCTGGATGAGGGCAAGATTCTTGGCAAAGAACACTTCCAAGCAAGGGCTTTGGGATGGAGATGAGATATGTTGGCACAACTGCCATATTGCATCAGTCACCTGGTGGAAGCAACTGTGGATCCGAGGCTCTTTTCCCCCGTTGCCACCATCATCCTCCAAATCCCACCAACATAAGCCACCTCAGAGCACAACTGGTCCTTGTTTGGGAACACACACACAGGCTGACCAATGCGAGGGTTGAAGAATTGGTGGGCATCCAGGAAAATTAGGCCTTTTGAGTCTGACAATGAGCCATCCTCAACAAGGTTGGAAAGTGACAGTGAAGATGAGGCCTCAGTCTGATGTTCAAGAGGTAGACATTGAGGAGGTCCAAGGAAAAGACAGAAGCCTGAGAGGAAGACAACCAAAGCTTTAGTTTCGAGACTACCATTTTACAGATGCATGTTGAAGTTTTTTTGGGGAGACGCAATGTATCATTGGGGATCATTCAATATTCCCTTTTGTTGTTCAGTGAAATCATCCCATGTGAAGAGTCACCTCGTTTAATTAAAGTTCAATTTGTAACTAAATGGGGGTTTTCTATTGGAAGGATTTAATAATTTGCAATTATGTCTACTTATGATAAGGTAAAAGGTTTGTTTGTCTCCATATGATAAGTATATCCAAAGTTAAAAAAAGAAACGTCCTTACTGTCAACTGCGTTTATTTTCAGCAATCTTAACGTGTAAATATTTGTATGAACATAAGATTCAGACAAACTGAACAAGTTCTAAAGACATGTGACTAACATAACTGGAATAATGTGTCCCTGAACAAAAGGGGGGGTTCAAAATCAAAAGTCAGTATCTGGTGTGGCCACCAGCTGCATTAAGTACTGCAGTGCATCTCCTCCTCATGGACTGCACCAAATTTGCCAGTGTTGCTGTGAGATGTTACCCCACTCTTCCACCAAGACACCTGCAAGTTCCCAGATTTTTTTTTTGGGGGGGGATGGCCATGGCAGAATATTGACATTCCTGCAGCCATACTGCTCGTTCTGTGCGTGGTGGCATTGTCATGCTGGAGGATCATGTCAGGGTGAGCCTGCAGGAAGGGTACCACATGAGGGAGGAGGATGTCTTCCCTGTAACACATAGCGCTGAGATAGTGTGTCGTTATTGCAGGCACTGTCCGATGATGCGGTGACACACCGCCCCAGACCATGACGGACCCTCCACATCGATCCCGCGCCAGAGTACAGGCCTCGGTGTAAACGCACTTTCCATCGAAGATAAACGCGAATCCGACCATCACCCCTGGTGAGACAAAACCGTGAGTCATAAGTGAAGAGCACTTTTTGCCAGTCCTGTCTGGTCCAGCGACGGTGGGTTTGTGCCCATAGTTGTTGCCGGTGATGTAAGGCAGGTCCTCACCAGACAACAGGCCTACAAGCCCTCAGTCCAGCATCTCTCAGCCTATTGCGGACGGTCTCAGCACTGGTGGAGGGATTGTGCGTTCCTGGTGTAACTTGGGTAGTCGTTGCAATCCTGTACCTGTCCCGCAGGTGTGATGTTCGGATGTACCGATCCCGTGCAAGTGTTACACGTGGGGGACGTTTTACATTTAACGGTATTAATATTTATTAGCATTGGCCTCCCGGGTGGCGCAGTGGTTAAGGGCGCTGTACTGCAGAGTCCCTGGGTTCGCGCCCAGGCTCTGTCGTAACCGGCCGCGACCGGGAGGTCTGTGGGGCGACGCACAATTGGCCTAGCGTCGTCCGGGTTAGGGAGGGCTTGGTCGGTAGGGATGTCCTTGTCTCATCGCGCACCAGCGACTCCTGTTGCGGGCTGGGCGCAGTGCACGCTAACCAAGGTTGCCAGGTGCACGGTGTAGCCTCCGACACATTGGTGCGGCTGGCTTCCGGGTTGGATGCGCACTGTGTTAAGAAGCAGTGCGGCTGGTTGGGTTGTGTATCGGAGGACGCATGACATTCAACCTTCGTCTCTCCCGAGCCCGTACGGGAGTTGTAGCGATGAGACAAGATAGTAGCTACTACAACAATTGGATACCACGAAATTGGGGAGAAAAAGGGGTAAAAAAAATAAAATAATAAATACATTTATTAGCATATGGAAAGTCTCCAATTCTGAATATTCCCCAAAATGTGCAACCCTAGTTAGCTTACATTGCTTATGCACTGTAGATAGAAGGCCATAGTAACCACAATAACCTCATTTCCCTTTATAAATAATGCCTTTGTTGTGATTTAATTTGCGTTCAATGAAAGGTTATTGTTCATGTTCATCTCAACCTAAAAAAAAAAAATAATGTAATCCATTATAGCAACTAAAAATAGCACAACCCCCTCTAACAAATATACTGTAATAGCCATAGTTATGTTAAACCATACAAAATAGGCTGAATTCAAGATTTAAAATTGTCCCCCAAAAATAAGTTCTTCATCATTGAGCTATGAGAAATGGCCTTAGAGATTATGAATTTGTTTTTTCTTTTGGGATGCAAGACGTCACTACTCAACATGGAGACTAGCACAGGCCGTTAAATTAATGTCATCACAGGCAAAACAAAATAAGGGCACACTACTATTCTGACCTCATTTCTGTGTGTACGTACACACATTTTACTCTACTTCTGAGTACCAGAAGTGATCAATTAAAATTGAGAAGTGAGGACATTTTGCCAGTCCTTACTTGTTAAGACCATTTTAGGTTTAGGAGTTAAAATTAAATGTTAGAGAAATAAGACAGATAAATAGCTACATGGACTACCTGCATGGTCCACGGTCTCTATGCACACTACACCAGGGCGATTCAAACCTTTTCCTGAAGACCTACTTTCCTGAATGTTTTCACTCCAACCCGTTGAAACTAATCTGATTCAGTTAATCAAGCAGCTAATTATTAGAATCAGGTGTGCTAGATTAGGGTTGGAGCAAAAACCTACAGAACAGTAGCTCTCCAGGAACAGGGTTGGAGAGCTCTGCTCTACACACACCACCAGGGGTGTCAAACTTATTCCATAGAGTGGAGGGCCTAGTGTCTGCAGGTTCCCTTTCATTTAAGACCTACACAACCAGGTGAGAGGAGTTCTTTACTAAATGTGATTAAGTCATCAATTAAGTACAAGGGCGGAGCAAAAACCTGACTCAGCCCTCCCTGGAACTGCTACTGTTTAGCATACATCCTGATGACAAGTCACCTTACAACATGCACAACCCTACCACGCCAGTATCCCTGTCTTCACATTGCAAATATGGTATCGACACTGCATTTACCCTGTATATAGGTTCCTTACTCACACGTGTTCTCGTTTCTACTTCATGTGTTTTTGTTCTACTCTACATTAATTTTAATAGTACTACTGATATCGATTACTGCTTTGTTGCGTATTTCTTGACTCCTCTCCCCCCCCCCCCCCCTCCTCCCCCATGACTCACTGATACAAACTCGTCAAAGCTGATCTCGTTGTCCTTGTTGCGATCCAGCTTCTGGATGATCTCCCTGACTTTGTAGCCAGGCAGGGGAAGGTTTGCCTCCTTGAACAACTCATGGAGCTCGTAGTCACAGATGGAGCCATTGCCATCGAGGTCTACAAATGCAGACAGGAGCTTAATCATGATTTTTTTTATATTTTTTTTACTAACATTCAGCCAACACAACGTTTGTTTCTAGGAACCCTGGCATGGTTCCCAAACAATACAAAAAATAAGCTAATAGGACTAAAAAGTCAGGGACTGTACAATGTAGAAGCTGTTGACTATTAGCCTAGGTGTGTAATGTCACATTATGAAAACATTCATTAATGACCATACTAACGTAGAAAATAAATCAAATCAGATGTAGCCTACTCACCAACTTTGCCAAACGCCTCTCTCAGTTCCTCCAGTTCATCTTTGGAGCTAATCTTTCCTGCCATCTTGATGAAAATGATCCGAGGTGGTCAGTCAAGAAGTGGGTTCTGTACAGACAAAACAGGGAACACCGCCAATGAGGTTTGGACATTAGAGTGAGACTTGGAACAGAAGTCCAGAACCAGTCAGCTCACGAGGCAGTAGAAAGTGTGTACGCTTCTGTGCACTTTTGTGCACTTTGTCACCTGGGTCCACAGAGCAAATGGCCCAAGACAATGCTCACGGGCCAGTCAACCCGTTCCCCAGTTAAGAGAAAATGCCTCCCACTCTTACAGTATCCAGCAGACTACAGAAATGTGTGTTGGAGTAATGCTATTGCATCAATTTTTGGCATCCATCTGTAACTTGTCCTGTGAGAACTTTGAACATCAATATGGACATAAACTCAGCAAAAAAAGCACAATCCTTCCATCAGTGCTCAGACTGTCCGCAATAGGCTGAGATCCATCTGAAACTGGACTGAGGGCTTGTAGGCCTGATGTAAGACAGGCCCTCACCAGACATCACCGGTAACAACGTTGCCTATGGGTACAAACCCACCGTCGCTGGACCAGACAGGACTGGCAAAAAGTGATCTTCACTTATGAGTCGCGGTTTTGTCTCACCAGGGGTGATGGTCGGATTCGCATTTATCGTCAAAGAAATAAGCATTACACTGGGACCTGTTGGATCGGAGGGTGATGGCTAGGGCCATTCCCCCTAGAAATGTCCAGGAAGTTGCAGGTGCCTTGGTGGAAGAGTGGGGTAACATCTCACAGCAAGAATTGGCAAATCTGGTGCAGTCCATGAGGAGGAGATGCACTGTAGTACTTAATGCAGCTGGTGGCTCCACCAGATACTGACTTACTTTTGATTGACCCCACCCCCTTTTTTTCAGGGACACACTATTCCATTTGTTAGTCACGTCTGTTGAATCTTGTTACGTTCATACAAATATTTACACGTTAAGTTTGTTGAAAATAAATGCAGTTGACAGTGAGATGACATTTCTTTTTTTGCTTAGTTTATAATCTGTAGTAACATGTATCTCTTCAAGGTGAACTCTAAAATACTGTTTGCAAGAAGTTGTCCTTAGGAACCTATCCCTTTCATAAACAGACCAAAATCCCACTAATTTACAATGCCTGCTTCCTTTTATAGCTGAAGGGGTGGGGGCAGTATATTAAAACCCACTTAAAGTCAGAGTCAAGATTCCTGTATTTTTACAGTCCCCATAACCAAAACACAGGTATTGGGTCGGTGTGAATGGTCCTCAGCTTTGGGTCAAATTCTGCCTCAACTACAAAAGACCATCTAGTGACCGGACCACTCTGCCAAACCAGCAGAACGAGATCGACAGTTTATTTGAATCATGAAGGGCCCTCAGCGATTACAGTCTCCTCAGCCATTTTGCTCCTCAGCTGAAAACAACTTGAGCCATCAGGACTCTGCCGCCCACCCCATCTACTTCCTAGCCCCAAATGATCATAAATAAGATAGCAACCGAACAGACTGATCTTGCTCCAATAGGACCCGTCTCTACCAATCAGCCTCTGGCATCACAAGCACATATTCAACAGGACGAACAAAGGACAAAAGACAGAATGTGTAATCAATAACCATGAATGAAGATCATTGATTGCATACACTAAAGGGAGCAAAGAGGTGCTTTGGTTTCTCAAACTCTCAAAACTAGAAATTAAATTCAGTCAAAAACTATTAGGCAATATTTTTTCCCCCAGAAAGCAGCAATTTCCTATGCGAGTCATGTCGAGGCATTTCCCCACTAATCAAATGACATACTGTTTTACAGAATCATGGCTCTGACCGTGTACAAAACATTAGGAACACCTTCCTAATATTGAGCGCACCCCCTTTTGCCTCAATTTGTCAGGGCATGGACTCCAAGGTGTCGAAAGCATTCCACAGGGATGCTGGACCAGGTTGACTTCAATGCTTCCCACAGGTGTCCAATTGGCTTATAGTGGATCTCTACTCCGAAAATCTCATCAATCTCATCCCACAGATACTCAATTGGCTTGAGATCTGGTTACTGGACAGGCCACTGCAGTAAGCTGAATTCACAGTCATGTTTGTGGAACTCTTTCTGGATAATCCTAGCCTTGTGGCATTATCTTGATAAAAAAATATATATATATATATATTTATTAAGTGCAGACAGATACACTGCTGCCAAGGGATGCACCTGATTGGCAATGTTCACATATGGCATGTATACGTTGCTCTACTTCTACCAAGGAGCCCAAAACATACCGTCACCAGCAAGCTTTGTTGAGACGCGGCATGATGGATGCGTGTACCACGTGATACAGTAGGAACAGGGACTCAGACTAGGCAATGTTTTCGGTTCATCAGCCCACAGCAACTTCTTATTTTTTTTGCTGAAAGTAGTAACTAAGGTCGTCGGCTAGCATACCCCATTTCGGTCAAGGTACAAGTTGTACAATCTTTTTAGGGGTCTTTAGTCATAGCCAAAGACTGCAGAGCAACAGTCTGGCTACAATTTGTTTCAGCCTTTTTTGTCCCCTTTAGTCAATCAACAACCCTTTTTTGCCCGATGGCTGGATGTATTTTGGGTGGCGGGTCATTCTTGATACACACAGGAAACTGTTGAGCATGAAACACCCAGCAGCATCACTGTTCTTGACACACTCAAACCGGTGCGCCTGGCACCTACTACCATGGTGCAATTGTGGTAACGTACAAAAACTCAAGTCCTTCTGTTCTCCCGAACTGGAATACCTCTATCATATGCTGACCAGAATTGTTTTTCGGTTAGTCACTGCCGTGTATATTCCCCCCAAGCAGACTAGCGGTCGACCGATTATGATTTTTCAACACCGATACCGATTATAGGAGGACCAAAAAAAAGCTGATACCGATTATTCGGCCATTTGTAATAATGACAATTACAACAATACTGAATGAACACTTATTTTAACTTAAAAGAAGTCAATACAATCAATTTAGCCTCAAATAAATAATGAAACATGTTCAATTTGGTTTAAATAATGCAAAAACAAAGTGTTGGAGAAGTAAAAGTGCAATATGTGCCATGTAAGAAAGCTAACGTTTAAGTTCCTTGCTCAGAACATGATTCCTTTTAACATGGGTCTTCAATATTCCCAGGGAAGAAGTTTTAGGTTATTATTATTATTATTATTATTATTGGACTCTCTATACCATTTGCATTTCATTAAACTTTGACTATTGGATGTTCTTATAGGCACTTTAGTATTGCCAGTGTAACAGTATAGCTTCCGTCCATCTCCTCGCTTCTACCTGGGCTCGAACCAGGAACACAACGACAACAGCCACCCTCCAAGCAGCATTACCCATCGCGCCACAAAAGCCACGGCCCTTGCAGAGCAAGGGGAACAACCACTCCAAGTCTCCGAGCGAGTGACGTTTGAAATGCTGTTAGCGCGCACCCCGCTAACTAGCTAGCCATTTCACATCTGTTACACCAGCCTAATCTCAGGAGTTGGTAGGCTTGAAGTCAAACAGCTGCTGGCAAAACGCACGAAAGTACTGTTTGAATGCTTACGATCCTGCTGGTGCCTACCATCCCTCAGTCAGGTCATTAATATGGTCGAATCCGGAAACTATCATTTCGAAAACAAAACGTTTATTATTTCAGTGAAATACGGAACCGTTCGTTATTTGATCTAACGGGTGGCATCCCTAAGTCTAAATATTCTTGTTACATTGCACAACCTTCAATGCATGTCATAATTACGTAAAATTATGGCAAAGTAGTTCGCAATGAGCCAGGCAGCCCAAACTGTTGCATATACCCTGACTCTGTGTGCAATGAAAGCAAAATAAATGACAATTTCACCTGGTTAATATTGCCTGCTAAACTGGATTAGTAGTTATAACTAGTGATTATGATTGATTGATTGTTTTTTATAAGATAAGTTTAATGCTAGCTAGCAATTTACCTTGGCTTCTTTAACTGACTTACCTAGTTAAATAATAGGTATAAAAAAATTAAAAGAATCGGAGCCCAAAAATACCAATTTCCAATTGTTCTGAAAACTTGAAACCGGCCCTAATTAAAAATCGGCCATTCCGATTAAATCGGTCGACCTCTAACTCAGAGGGTCACTGACAGTTCTAGAGTTCCTATGGAGATGGGAGAAGCTTTCAGAAGGACAACCATCTCTGTAGCACTCCAGCAATCAGGCCTTTATGGTAGAGTGGCCAGACAGAAGCCACTCCTCAGTAACAGGCAAATGACAGCTTGCCAAAAGGCACCTAAAGGACTCAGACCATGAGAAACAAGATTCTCTGGTCTGAATGCCAAGCGTCACATCTGGAGGAAACCTGGCACCATCCCTTCAGTGAAGCATGGTGGTGGCAGCATCATGCTGTAGTAATGTTTTTCTGTGGCAGGGAGACTAGTCAGAACCGTGGCAAAGATGAACAAAGCAAAGAGATCCTTGATGAAAAGCTGCTCTAGAGCGCTCAGGACCTCAGACTGAGGCAAATGTTCAGCTTCCATTTTGACGAACCTAAGCACACATCCAAGACAATGCAGGTGTGGCTTCAGGACAAGTTTCTGAATGGCCTTAAGCTCAGCCAGATCCTGGACTTGAACATCTCTGGAGAGACCTTAAAAATAGCTGAGCAGTGACACTCCCCAGCCAACCGGAGAGCTTGAGAAGATCTGCAGAGAATAATTTATTTATTTATTTTTTATTTTAAAAAAGACTCGAGGAAGTATTCACTGAC
This sequence comes from Oncorhynchus clarkii lewisi, assembly GCF_045791955.1. Classification (NCBI taxonomy): domain Eukaryota; kingdom Metazoa; phylum Chordata; class Actinopteri; order Salmoniformes; family Salmonidae; genus Oncorhynchus; species Oncorhynchus clarkii. The sequence continues at coordinate 28,637,782 of NC_092158.1, forward strand.
AAAGGTGCTTGAAAGTACTGAGTAAAAAGGACTGAATATGCAAATGATAGTACCCGAAGAGTGTTAAATTAAAATATATTTTATTTGAGAATCTTCAAAGTAGCCACCCTTTGCCCTTGATGACAGCTTTGCACACTCTTGGCATTCTTTCAACCAGCTTCACCTGGAAAACTTTTCCAACATTCTTGAAGGATTTCCCACATATTCTGAGCACTTGTTGGATGCATTTCCTTCACTCTGCAGTCCAACTCATTCCAAACCATCTCAATTGGGTTGAGGTTGGATTATTGACGAGGCCAGGTCATCTGATGCAGCACTCCACTCTCCTTCTTGGTCAAATAGCTCTTACACAGCCTGGAGTTGTGTTTTGGGTTATTGTCCTGTTGAAAAACAAATGATTGTCCCACTAAGCACAAACCAGATGGGATGGCGCATCACTACAGAATGCTGTGGTAGCCATTCTGGTTAATTGTGCCTTGAATTCTAAATCAATCACTGACCGTGTCACCAGCAAAGCAACCCCAGATCACACCTCCTCCATGCTTCATGGTGGGAACCACATGTGGAGATCATCTGTTCACCTACTCTGCATCTCACAAAGACAAGGCAGTTGGAACAAAAAATCTAAAATGTGGACTCAGACCGAAGGACAGATTTCCACCGGTCTAATGTCCATTGCTCATGTTTCTTGGCCCAAGCAAGTCTTCTTATTATTGGTGTCCTTTAGTAGTTGTTTATTTGCAGCAATTCAGGCTGTGTCACAACCGGCCGCCATTGGGAGTCCAATAGGGCAGCGCACAACTGGAGCAGCGCCGTCAGGGTTTGGCCGGTGTAGGCCATCACTGTAAATAAGAATTTGTTCTTAACTGACTTTACTAGTTAAATAAAAGGTGAAATGAAAATATGTCAAGAATAGCTCAAATAAGCAAAGAGGGTCCAAGACATGGTCAGTCAATCTAGACAATTAAGAGATTTGAAAGTTTCTTCAAGTGCAGTTGCACAAACCTTCAAGCGCTATAATGGAATTAGCTCTCAGATCCAGAGTTACCCTCCGCAGCAGAGTTAAACTCATTAGTTAACAGCCTCAGATTGCTTCAGAGTTCAAGTAACAGACATCTCAACATCAACTGTTTAGAGGAGAGATATATATATATACACACACACATCTCTAGCTCTCTCTCTATCTCTCACACACACAAAGAAATTCATTCACGCAAGAAATTCATTCATTCTCCTCTAAACAGTTGATGTTGAGATATATATATATATATATATATATATATATATATATATATATATATATATATATATATACTTTGAAATTTAACCAGGTAGGCTAGTTGAACAACTTCTCATTTGCAACTGTGACCTGGCCAAGAACGCAAAGCAGTTCAACACAGAGTTACACATGGAATAAACAAACATACAATCAATAATACAGTATGAAAATAATCAAGGGGCATATTGAAATCCAATTTATCCTAATGTATTTACTCAACATACAAAGTAATTTCCCCTGGTAAAGTTTGGGACGGTTAGCTGGCTAGTTAGGGTTAATAGTTGAATCGCTAACAGATGCTACTATAAAGCATACAAACGTATAATTAATGGATGAAAAAGGGAACGTTGTTGACCAGTTTAAACAAACCATGATGTAACGTCAATTTGTATTCTTAAAAATAACTTACTTCAGATGCCCCCACAATTACGCACAACGTCCTGCTCGAGCCCAGATACTTCCTCCCTCTTCCAGCAATGGAAATGCACTAGCAACCTCGGCCTACTGACGAGCCAATAAGTGTTTAGAGCAAATTAATGACAGGCTGCGTTTACAGAGGCAGCCCAAATCTGATCTTTTTCCACTTATTGTCCTTTAGACCAATCACAACAAAAATGTAGACATCAGCTATTTATCAGAGCTGAGCTGATTGGTCAAAAGATTATAATTGGGCTGCTTGTTTAAACGCAGCCACAGTGGGCCCAATTCGGATCTTATTTAGACTAATTGGTCTTTTGACCAATCAGATCAGCTCTGATGTGAAACGGTCTGATGTGACTGGTCAAAAGACCAATTAGTGGAAAAAAGATCAGGGGCATAACCATTTTTATATTTGATTCGACCTTTATTTAACTAGGCAAGTAAGTTAAGAACAAGTTTGTATTTACAACGACGTCCTACCGCGACTCTGGGCCAATTGTGCACTGCCCTATGGGACTCCCAATCACAGCCGGTTGTGATACAGCTTGGAATCGAACCAGGGTCTGTAGTAACACCTTAGACCGCTGCGCCACTCCTGAGCCCCGATCATTATTCTGATTCTGTTGCAAAACATTTTTTTTTAAGGAAGCAAATGGAACGAAACGTGGAGGGACACAATCCGTGCAACTTAGTGTCCAACTTGCATACACTGACACAACATTGAACAGAACTATAGGGACACTTTTATTTTTTTTATTTAACCTTTTATTTATCTAGTTAAGTAAGTTAAGAACAACAATTGTGTTTCTTTACGTAATATGTAAATGTCATAACTTAAAAAACAGTTGTCCTAAAGACAATTACACTCTTCGACCAAGTATTTAAACTCCACCAACGAGGCTAGATCATCACATTTTAAAATGTTCAGGAGAGAATTCCAGGACCACGGAGCTGGGTAACTAAAGCAATTTATACCATGACCTGTTCTAATTCTTGGTACTGTTAAAAGCAAATGAGAATGGGACTGTCATTGATATTTATTTACTGACCTGATTAAAAAAGAACCAAGGAAGGGACATTTTACCCTATATATATATATCTACATATACAGTGCCTTGCGAAAGTATTCGGCCCCCTTGAACTTTGCGACCTTTTGCCACATTTCAGGCTTCAAACATAAAGATATAAAACTGTATTTTTTTGTGAAGAATCAACAACAAGTGGGACACAATCATGAAGTGGAACGACATTTATTGGATATTTCAAACTTTTTTTAACAAATCAAAAACTGAAAAATTGGGCGTGCAAAATTATTCAGCCCCCTTAAGTTAATACTTTGTAGCGCCACCTTTTGCTGCGATTACAGCTGTAAGTCGCTTGGGGTATGTCTCTATCAGTTTTGCACATCGAGAGACTGACATTTTTTCCCATTCCTCCTTGCAAAACAGCTCGAGCTCAGTGAGGTTGGATGGAGAGCATTTGTGAACAGCAGTTTTCAGTTCTTTCCACAGATTCTCGATTGGATTCAGGTCTGGACTTTGACTTGGCCATTCTAACACCTGGATATGTTTATTTTTGAACCATTCCATTGTAGATTTTGCTTTATGTTTTGGATCATTGTCTTGTTGGAAGACAAATCTCCGTCCCAGTCTCAGGTCTTTTGCAGACTCCATCAGGTTTTCTTCCAGAATGGTCCTGTATTTGGCTCCATCCATCTTCCCATCAATTTTAACCATCTTCCCTGTCCCTGCTGAAGAAAAGCAGGCCCAAACCATGATGCTGCCACCACCATGTTTGACAGTGGGGATGGTGTGTTCAGGGTGATGAGCTGTGTTGCTTTTACGCCAAACATAACGTTTTGCATTGTTGCCAAAAAGTTCAATTTTGGTTTCATCTGACCAGAGCACCTTCTTCCACATGTTTGGTGTGTCTCCCAGGTGGCTTGTGGCAAACTTTAAACAACACTTTTTATGGATATCTTTAAGAAATGGCTTTCTTCTTGCCACTCTTCCATAAAGGCCAGATTTGTGCAATATACGACTGATTGTTGTCCTATGGACAGAGTCTCCCACCTCAGCTGCATCTCTGATCAGTCTTCTCCTTGTATGAGCTGAAAGTTTAGAGGGACGGCCAGGTCTTGGTAGATTTGCAGTGGTCTGATACTCCTTCCATTTCAATATTATCGCTTGCACAGTGCTCCTTGGGATGTTTAAAGCTTGGGAAATCTTTTTGTATCCAAATCCGGCTTTAAACTTCTTCACAACAGTATCTCGGACCTGCCTGGTGTGTTTGAGACTGGGACCACAGTCTCAAAGAAAACCATTAGTAACACACTACGCCGTCATAGATTAAAATCCTGCAGCGCACGCAAGGTCCCCCTGCTCAAGCCAGCGCATGTCCAGGCCCGTCTGAAATTTGCCAATGACCATCTGGATGATCCAGAGGAGGAATGGGAGAAGGTCATGTGGTATGATGAGACAGAAATAGAGCTTTTTGGTCTAAAATCCACTCGCCGTGTTTGGAGGAAGAAGAAGGATGAGTACAACCCCAAGAACACCATCCTAACCGTGAAGCATGGAGGTGGAAACCTCATTCTTTGGGGATGTTTTTCTGCAAAGGGGACAGGACGACTGCACTGCACGCTCTTGACATTCTCTCAACCAGATTCATCTGGAATACTTTTCCAACCGTCTTGAAGGAGTTCCTACATGCTGAGCACTTATTGGCTGCTTTTCCTGCACTCTGTGGTCCATCTCATCCCACACCATCTGAATTGGGTTGAGGTTGGGGGATTGTGTAGGCCAGGTCATCTGATGCAGCACTCCATGTAACATCACTAAAATTGAAAGCTGCCAATAATGTATATCGTACCAGCTCCTTCCTGGCCTCCAGAGAAAAACAAGCCTAATGCTGGTAATAAAAACGTATTCTCAGCTTTAGCTTCCTTATCAAGTTCTCCACATGAACAGTGAAACTCAGCTTGTCATCCACTTCAAATCATATAGATTCTGTTGTATGTTGTTAAATGCTCTTTGGGCATTTTCAAAAGCTAAAGCTAACTGCTACCACTTGAATAAAGAACAGTATTATCTGCATAAAAATTAACACCTGCTGTTTCAATATGATCCCCAAGGTTGTTGATATACAAAATGAACTACAGTAGGCCTACTTGACCTTTTTGATTGGTGCATAATTTCTACTTAACCTATGTGTAATTTTAAAAGCCTGTTCTATGTGCCCTTTAATATAGACTACATGCAGATTTTAATAAATCAGATTTTCAATATGAATAAAGCCTTTCTAATGTACCAAAATTCATAATTTTGACATGTCCCTCCATGCACCCTCTGTGACTTCTAGGAAGATTTTACCGCCAAGTTTTCACCATCATTGTAAAGACCTAGTTATTTTGTTGCTTTGACAAATTTATTTATTTGAAGATGATTATGTATTTCATGTGATTAATTTACGTCTGTCCCTCATTTTAAGGTCAACCCTGTGACGTGAACTGAACTCTCATTTTAATATAGTAAATCTATTCCTTTTGAAATATTTATTTCAAAACCAACTTTGAACATCTAATAATCAAATCATAGTGTAAAAGCAGGTGAACAACTGGTTCTACTATTTTTGGCAATTTTGTGGTAGAAAAACTAGTAATTACCAGTTGGAGGGCCTTTTCAACTGTTTCTTTTCCCCACAGATGTGCTATATTCCAACTTCCCACTTGGTTATGAGAGCACCATAACGTTGCCAACCATCCACTGAGGAGCCATATAATATCACTCATTGGAAGCACAAAACCAAGACCTACACATATTGACACATTATGGCGTATTGTATGATGTATAGTTTCTGTTAAAATCGATTTAAAACCACACAAAAACAGCCAATTTCTTTAATTATTTAATTCATGAATTACTTTGGGGTTTTTTTCACGTCTCAAGAAGGGGAAAACGTGTGTTTTATGAAGTTGAGTATGTGCTCTTTATGACAGAATGTAAAAATTTGGTGAAATCAAAAGTTTTCTTTTTACACACCATAACAATTTCAATTATATCACTGGCAAAGTTTTGGCTTGGTGGCCAAAAGAATGATCTCCATTGATCAATACGTAAAGAGTTAGGAACCACTTTGACCACCCTGTAGACTAGATGTCATAGCCATGCATAGCTGGAATACTGTCAGGCATTACATACATTTCAGCAAAGATGCAAATGTATTAACATGTATTTGAAGTATATTTTAAATATATATATTTAAATATATTTTCTCCTGTACAAGTTAAAATGGTTAAGATTAAGGGTAGGGATGTCCCAAGGATACATGGATAGCATTAGCTATTACACTACCCTCTCCATTCAGGATTCAAATAGTTTAATAGTCACATGTACAAGGTTGCAGGTGTGATTGCAGGGTACAGTGAAAATCTTAGGCTTCAATCTCCAACATGCAGGACTAGTGAAATAAAATAATGAAATTAGTAATAAAAACAGTAGAAATAGCACTATATAAATAATAACAACTGTGGCAGTGATGAATAAATAAATGTCCATTGGGGTGGAGGCAGAGTAAAGACTGTTGAGGGGGTGGAGTGGAATGACCATAGGGGGAGCAGCAGCATGACCATGGCCGTACACGCCTTTCCAATGGCCTCGGGTGCCATCCTGCATCTCACACCAGTGTAGTGAACGACGACTGTGCATCGTCTCTTTTGAGTCTCAAACTTGGGTCTCCCAGACAACCTGCTAAGGCGAGATCGTAATGACGACCCAAGGGTTGTTACAATACCAATATGGCTCAGAGGCTTTGCGTGATCATCTGTACAATGCGAGTAGCCTACAATAAAAACACTACCTGGAAAGCGACCACCGTAACATTTTAACTCAAAGAGTGAGATTCTGGGGATGGCGGAAGCTGATGTGGAACTTGAATCAAACGAATTCATGGGAAAAGGAATAAAATTGCTGTGGAAAATATGTCTAGTTCTCATCATACCCCATCGTATCTGGTAGGAGTGCGGTTTTTGGGAAAACAATGTATGCCAGACTTGGTGAATCCATTTGAAGCTTCTAAAACGGTGGGGAATGCTTTGGGTAAAGTGAAATTGGTGACATTTATGAGAAGTGGGCTTGTTTTTATTTCGTGTGTTTCTGCTGATCAGATAAGGCGTATTTTGGGTCTCACTCGAATTGATTCATTTAATGTGTCTTGCTTTGATCTACGGAGAAGAGCACCTGGAAAGGAGTCATTTCTGGTGTCTCGGAAGAAGTCTGCATTGCTCTACTGAAGAATGTTCCTAGAGTGGTCAATGCACAAAATATGAATTGTGTGGTAAATGGCATAAAGGTGAAGAGTAAGTCTGTTCTTGTGTTTTTAAGGCATCCCCGCACCTCTCTGATTCTGATGGGTTGGATTAGACTTAATTAATATTTTACAGGCAAAGTGGAAAAGTTGAGGAATGCTATGATTCCAACTGATGGATCCATGTCATATACCCTTATAAAAGATTGTATCATGAAGGAGAGGCAATGCGTATTTGAATTTCATCAAGTAGAAAGGGAAGCGGTAGAAATAATGCTGTTGTCTCTTTCGGATGACAAGTCACCTGGTACAGATAATCTTGAGGCCAAATTGCTTCAAGTTACAGCTAACCAAATATCTACCCCAAACTCTCATATTTTTAATAAGTGCTTGATGTATGGGGTGTGCCCAGAAGTCTGGAAAGAGTCAAAGGTTATTTCACTACCTAAGGATAAAACATTTGCATTCACTGGACCTAATATTTGGTATTTTATTAGGATCCCCATTAGCTGTTGCAAAAGCAGCAGCTACTCTTCCTGGGGTCCACACAACACATGAAACATAATACAGAATGACATAATACAGAACATCATGAAAAGGAACTACATCCATTTTTAAAAAGGCACACAAAGCCTACATATCAATGCATACACACAAACTATCTAGGTCAAATAAGGGAGAGGCGTTGTGCCGTAAGGTGTTGCTTTATCTGTTTTTTAAAACCAGGTTTGCTGTTTATTTGAGCAATATGAGATGGAAGTAAGTTCCATGCAATAAGGGCTCTATATAATACTGTATGTTTTCTTGAATTTGTTCTGGTTTTGGGGACTATGAAAAGACCCCTTGTGGCATGTCTGGTGGGATAAGTGTGTGTGTAAGTTGACTATGCAAACAATGGGATTTTCAACACATTCATGTTTTTTATAAAAATAAGAAGTGATGCAGTCAGTCTCTCCTCAACTCTTAGCCAAGAGAGACTGGCATGCATAGTATTTATATTAGCCCTCTGATTACAATTAAGAGCTAAATGTGCCGCTCTGTTCTGGACCAGCTGCAGCTTAACTAGGTCTTTCCTTGCAGCACTGGACCACACGACTGGACAATAATCAAGATTAGACAAAACTAGAGCCTGCAGAACTTGCTTTTTGGAGTGTGGTGTCAAAAAAGCAGAGCATCTCTTTATTATGGCTAGACCTCTCCCCATCTTTGTAACCATTGAATCTATAGGTTTGACCATGACAGTTTACAATCTAAGATAACGGCAAGTAATTTAGTCTCAACTTTTTCAACAGCCACACCATTCATTACCAGATTCAGCTGAGGTCTAGCACTTATGGAATGATTTGTACCAAATACAATGCTCTTAGTTTTAGAGATGTTCAGGACCAGTTTTACTAGCCCTCCATTCCAAAACAGACTGCAACTCTTTGTTAAGGGTTTCAGTGACTTTATTAGCTGTGGTTGCTGATGCGTATATGGTTGAATCATCAGCATACATGGACACACATGCTTTGTTTAATGCCAGAGCAGGTCAATGGTAAAAATAGAAAAGAGTAGATGGCCTAGAGAGCTGCCCTGCGGTACACCACACTTCACTTTATGTTTGACATAAGAGACGCTTCCATTAAAGAAAACCCTTTGAGTTCTATTAGATAGATTGCCATATCGTGGATTCAGAGCAGCGGTTGAAAAGCCATAGTACTTAAGTTTTTTCAACAACAGGTTATGGTCAATAATATCAAAGGCTGCACTGAAATCTAACAGTACAGCTGCCACAATCTTCTTCTTCTTAATTTCTTTCAACCAATCATCAGTCATTTGTGTCAGTGCAGTACATGTTGAGTGCCCTTCTCTATAAGCATGCTTAAAGTCTGTTGTTAATTTGTTTACAGAGAAATAGCATTGTATTTGGTCTAACACAATTTTTTGCAACAGTTTGCTGAGAGCTGGCAGCAAGCTTATAGGTCTGCTGTTAGAACCAGTAAAGGACGCTTTACCACTCCTACTTTGACTTCCCTCCAGGCCTGAGGACAAAGACTTTCCTCTAGGCTCAGATTAAAAATATGACTGATAGGAGTGACTATAGAGTCAGCCACCATCCTCAATAGCTTTCCATCTAAGTTGTCAATGCCAGGTTTGTCATTATTGATCGTTAACAATAATTGTTCCACCTCTCCCACACTAACTTTACAAAATTCAAACTTGCATTGCTTTTCTTTCATTATTAGTTTTTTTTATACATGAATATAATTGCTCATTGATTGTCATGGGCATTTCCTGCCTAAGTTTTCCCACTTTGCCAATGAAATAATCATTCAAATAATTTGCAACATCAAATGGTTTTGTGATGAATAAGCCATCTGATTCGATGAAAGATGGAGTTGAATTTGTCTTTCTGCCCATAATTTATATCATTGATCTTGGCTTCATAATAAAGTTTCTTCTTTTTTGTTGAGTTTAGTCACATCATTTCTCCATTTGCCAGTAAGCCAGTCAGATGTACAGCTAGACTTATTAGCCAGTCCTTTTGCCCCATCTATTTCAACCATACAGTTTTTTCAATTCTTCATCAATCTATGGAGCCTTAACAGTTCTAACAGTCAGTTTCTTAACTGGTGCATGTTTATCAACAATTGGAAGAAGCAATTTCATAAATTCATCAAGTGCAGCATCTGGATGCTCCTCATTAATCACATCAGACCAACAAATATTTTTAACATCATCCACATAAGAGTCACAGCAAAATATTTTGTATGATCTCTTATACACTATTTTAGGCCCAGCTGTTGGAACTTTGGCTTTCCTAGATATAGCCACTATATTGTGATCACTCCATCCACTGGTTACGGATATAGCTTTAGAACAAAGTTCTACAGCATTAGTAAAAATGTGAACGATACATGTGGATAATTTTGTTCCTATAGTGTTTGTAAACACCTTGGTAGGTTGATTAATAACCTGAACCAGATTACAGGCGCTGGTTACAGTAAGAAGCTTCCTCTTGAGCGGACAGCTTGATGAAAACCAGTCAATATTCAGGTCCCAACGATAAACAGCTGTCTCTGATCGGGAACCAATTCAGGCCACCATAGACCTACATATACCTAGACATACCAAAACCCCATAGAATTACAAATAAATCTAGATAAGACAAAAACACACATACCACCCTCGTCACACCCTGACCTAACCAAAATAATTTGCAGCCGGGAGTCCCCCCCCCCCACAAAGGTGCGGACTCCCGGCCGCAAACCTAAACCTATATGGGAGGGTTTGGTTGGGCATCTAACCTCTGTGGCGGCTCTGGTTCTGGACGCCGCCCCCCTTCTTTACCCTGAGTCTGCTCTTGTAGCACTGACTCGTGGATCATCGTCGGAGGCTCTGGACTGCAGATCCTCGCCGTAGGCCCTGTGCTGGGGACCCTCGCTGCGTGGATCATCGCCGGATGTTCTGGACTGGGGACCGTCGCTGGAGACCCCGGACATAGTGTGTCTATGTCTGAGGAGTTACATGAAGTACTTTCTCGAGCGACCCCAGGGAGTTATGGAGTTTTTTGAATGACTCAAGGAGTGGAACAATTTTTGTAAAGATGTATTTATTAGTAGTGTGTGCGGATTAATAACTTTTTCCCCTTCTCTGTATTTTTTTCCACCCCCACCAGTTGGTGGCGACAATACAACATTAGTTGTGGTACGCCATAAAACCTTAGAAAATAAGTTGTAGCTTTGTTTGAATACTCAGGTTGCAGTTCAAACTCATAAAAGACACACCCTCATCCACTTACCCTCGCCTTATGCCCTTGGGGGAATCCCTGTCACCATCTTGGAGAACGGTCTTAGCCAACTAAGGGAAGTTTGCAATGTAAACCCCTCAGTCCTCGTTTTTAGTCGAGTTTGCGAGTGTACAATTATGTTCACTTCGGGGCCTGAAACTCCCCATAATTCAATTTGCAACGATTGTACATCCCCTAAGAAAATTCTGCCAAAAATTAAAACCTCAACGTCAATATATGGAGTCAACATACAAGTAAGTAAAAACGAATGTAAATAAGTTAGAAATTGTGCTACTAATGCACATGAGGGCACAAACACATCTCGTAAAAGTAAATATGTTTTTGTTTGGTTAGCTTTTGGAAATTGTAGAAATAAAACATTTTCCTTCTTCAGAAGTTCCAGCTAGGCAGGCTAACGTTATTTAGCTAATTCATTTGCTAGCTATCATACAGTAGGCATATATTAATAATAGTATATTTATGCAATCATAATTGACTGTAGCGCATATAAAGCACCCACAAGCTGATGAAAACAAAATCATCACAGGATGAACAAGTGACGAATTTCCGGGCATGAGCGGTCGGTTTAAAAATCATTCCTTATTGCTTATGTTCACTGCTCCTACGTTTTTGACTCATCCTACTACACTTTATACTTTTATATAATCTTTGTTGTTTTGTCTTTGTCTATAGTTTCTCTTAATGCTAGGGGGTTACGAAACAATGTGAATTTTTATTTGCTAAACAATTTCAAACAGATTTTTGCTTTTTTCAAGAGTCTCACTCAATTTTGGCTGATGCCAACTTCTGGAGGTCACAGTGAGGCAACGATATTTGGCTTTCCCATGGATCTGAATGCTCCGCTGGTGTCACTACAATGAAAAATACCTTTGGTGGTAATATTCTACACTCGGAATGTGATCCCATTGGTCACTTTATTTGTCTTGTGATCCTTTACAATGACATTACGCTCATTACTGTAAACCTTTACAGGTACAACACCAAACATGAGAATGATGAGTTGCTTGAATTTATAGAGAAACATATACTTCATCTAAATTTCCGAATTCGTTATTATTGATAGACGGGGATTTTAACATTACTATAGATAATTAAACTGATAGATGGCCCCCAGGTAGTCCAACTTTTATTGAAACGTTTGATTTTACTGATGTATGGAGTAACAAAACAGGTTCTAGAAAATCCAGAATAGATTTTTGGCTTATATCCAAATGTATTGATAGTGAGTGTGTTACTACAAATATTAGTACTACTCCCCTCACATACCATAGGGCCATTTACATTGATATCAAAATATTTACCCCTGATACTAACCTTGGTAGAGCATCCTACTGGAAACTAAATAGCTTGTTATTAAATATTAAATAGTTCAGTTTGAGGTTAAAGATCTGCTTTCACACTTTTGGGAAAGGGCTTGTGAAGAAACATCTTATTGCAAAAACTGGGAGCTCTTTAAATTTGAAGTGTCCAAATACCTTAGAAAATATGGTAGTAATCTTGCTAAGACCAGAAGAGCTGAGGAGGAAAAGGTGATCATTAAGATAACTTCCCTTTCTCTGAAGTCCCCAGCCGGGCTCTCGGGGGAGGAGAAGATGGAACTGATTGAGTTACAAAATAAACTGGATAATATATATAGATTAAAAGCAGAAAGAGACTTTAATGGGGGAACAGGGGGAACAGAATTACTCCTATTTATTTAGACTTGAGAAATTTCACTCTACAAATAACACTATCCATAAGTTAAACATTGATGGTGTTATTACAGATGACCAAAAATTAATCGCTATATATTGTAGCAATTTTTACAGAAAATTGTATAGCTCTACGTACTGTCAGGAATCCACAGATGTGTTTTTTGACTCACTGAATAATGTTCACTCTCAGTGATATAGAATCTAAACAGTGTGATGAATCCATCAAAGTTGAAGAGATTATAGAATCTATCAAACATATAAAGAACAATAAATCACCAGGTGTTGATGGAATTACATCAGAATTTGACAAATTATTTTCTGAACAAGTAGCTCCCTTCCTATTTTAAGTATTTTTTTAGAGAGTATGAAAAACAATGTTCTCCCTCCTACAATGAGTTAGGGGTTAATAACACTGATACCTAAGCCTAAAAAATAAGTGCTGCTCATCGACAACTGGCATCCAATTTGTCTTCTTGATAATGACTATAAAATATTAGCCTTACTACTTGCAAAAATAATTAAAGAAGTCCTGGATGCAATCATTGATGAAACACAGTCTGGCTTCATGAGGAACAGACATATTTCTAACAATGTCAGACTAGTATTAGACATACTTGACTACTCAGACCTAATAACCGAGGATAGCTTCATATTATTTTTAGATTTCTATAAAGCATTTTACACAGTAGAGTATCAGTTCCTCTTCCACTCCCTTGAGAGACTTGGCTTTGGGGATTTTTTTTCTGTAAGGCTATTAAGACTCTCTACAAATGGTAACAGCTCTATCAAATTGAAATATGGCACCTCACCTAGATTTGAGTTAAAGAGAGGACAACCTTGCCTAATTCCTATCTCTCCGTACCTGTTTTTATTAATCACCCAACTTCTTACAAAGTTTTTAAATAATAGTCCTGCACAAGGTATTTCCATAGCTGGTAAAGAAATTATTATAAGCCAGCTGACTGACGATACTAGACTTTTTCTGAAAGACGCTAACTAAATTCCCATATCAATTAATGTGATACAATCCTTTTCCAAAGCGTCTGGTCTAATAAATGTGAACTCATAGCTGTCAAAGATTGTGTGACACCTTCATATTATGGTATTCCAGTAAAAGACGAACCTACATATTTAGGCATAACCATTACAAAGGATCAGAAGTCTAGAGGCTTACTAAATTTTAACCCTCTTATTAAACCCCCCCAGAAGTATCTAAATCAATGGCTACAGAGGGACTTATTTAAAGGAAGAGTCCTAATAACCAAGGCTGAATGTATCTCTAGACTAACATATGGCTTTATATCATGACGGTAAAATAAGCAAGGAGATAGACCAGATGCTTTTCAACTTTCTGTTGATGAACTGTACCCATTACATTAGGAAAACTGTTGTAATGAACACGTATGAGAATGGTGGTGTCATGTATTGTCATATTATGTCTTGTTCCTGTTCTTTCTCTTCACTCCGTCTCCCTCTGCTGGTCGTATTAGGTTACCTTCTCTTCCTCTCCTTCCCCCAGCTGCTCCTCATCTTCTCTAACTACCTCGTTCACCCTTTTCCCACCTGTTCCCTTTTTTCCCTCTGATTAGGTCTCTATTTCTCTCTCTGTTCCTGCTTCTGTCTTTGTCAGATTCTCGTTTGAGTTTCTCATGCCAGAACCAAACTATCGTCTCGTTTGCTTCACCCTTGTCCTGTCCTGTCGGAATCTGCCTGTTCATCTGATGCTACGTGTGATCAGGTACCTCTGTCCTCTACGACCCGCGCCTACCCAGAGAGACCAGCAGTCTGTCGCCGCTAACCCATCTATTCTCCTCTGCTGCTAGAAGGGGAACTCTTCTGTGATTATCAGAAGGACTTTATGTTTCATTTGTCGCCCTCTCTGCGGGTTGTTTATTTTGCCATCATGTACATTTGAAGAGGATCTATGTCTTACCTGTGTTTTGACATTAAAGGACTCTGTTTTTGTTAAACCGCTTTTGGGTCCTCACTCACGTGCATAACAGAAGAATCTGACCAAGAATGGACCCAGCGACTTCAGATCCTCTCCACTCAGCCGTCGAGATCCAGGGAGCGATGCTAGGCAGACACGAGCAGGAATTGTCTGCTGCTCGACATGCCGTTGAGACCCTGGCCGCCCAAGTCTCCAACCTCACAGAACAGATTCACCATCTCCGCCTCGATCCACCGGCCACTTCCAGGGCTTTCGAATCTCCGGAGCCCAGAATCAATAACCCGCCGTGTTACTCTGGGGAGCCCACTGAATGCCGCTCGTTCCTCACCCAGTGTGATATTGTGTTTTCTCTCCAGCCCAACACTTACTCCAGGAGCACAGCTCGTATCGCCTACGTCATATCTCTCCTTACTGGACGGGCTCGTGAGTGGGGCACGGCAATCTGGGAGGCGAGGGCTGAGTGTACTAACCAGTATCAGGACTTTAAGGAGGAGATGATACGGGTTTTTGATCGTTCTGTTTTTGGGGAGGAAGCTTCCAGGGTCCTGTCTTCCCTATGTCAAGGTAATCGATCCATAACAGATTACTCTATTGAGTTTCGCACTCTTGCTGCCTCCAGTGACTGGAACGAGCCGGCTTTGCTTGCTCGTTTTCTGGAGGGTCTCCGCGCGGAGGTAAAGGATGAGATTCTCTCCCGGGAGGTTCCTTCCAGCGTGGATTCCTTGATTGAACTCGCTATTCGCATAGAGCGACGGGTTGATCTTCGTCACCGAGCTCGTGGAAAGGAGCTCGCGTTCTCCGTTGCCCCCCTCTCCGCATCACTACCATCTTCCTCCGCCGGCTCGGGTGCTGAGCCTATGCAGCTGGGGGGTATCCGCATCTCGACTAAGGAGAGGGAACGGAGAATCACCAACCGCCTCTGTCTCTATTGCGGTTCCGCTGGTCATTTTGTCACTTCATGTCCAGTAAAAGCCAGAGCTCATCAGTAAGCAGAGGGCTACTGGTGAGCGCTACTACTCTGGTCTCTCCTTCAAGATCCTGCACTACCTTGTCGGTCCATCTACGCTGGACCGGTTCGTCAGCTTCCTGCAGTGCCTTGATAGACTCTGGGGCGGAGGGCTGTTTTATGGACGAGACCTGGGCGCGGGAACATGACATTCCTCTCAGACAGTTAAGCGAGCCCACGGCCTTGTTCGCTTTGGATGGTAGTCCTCTCCCCAGGATTCAGCGTGAGACGCTACCTTTAACCCTCACTGTCTCTGGTAATCATAGCGAAACCCTTTCTTTTTAAATTTTTCGTTCA
This sequence comes from Oncorhynchus clarkii lewisi, assembly GCF_045791955.1. Classification (NCBI taxonomy): domain Eukaryota; kingdom Metazoa; phylum Chordata; class Actinopteri; order Salmoniformes; family Salmonidae; genus Oncorhynchus; species Oncorhynchus clarkii. Next base: position 28,653,526 of record NC_092158.1, read on the forward strand.
CCTTTTACACCTGTTGTTTTGGGCCATCCCTGGCTAGTTTGTCATAATCCTTCTATTAATTGATCTAGTAATTCTATCCTCTCCTGGAACGTCTCTTGTCATGTGAAATGTTTAATGTCTGCTATCCCTCCTGTTTCCTCTGTCTCTTCTTCACAGGAGGAGCCTGGTGATTTGACAGGGGTGCCGGAGGAATATCACGATCTGCGCACGGTGTTCAGTCGGTCCAGGGCCACCTCTCTTCCTCCACACCGGTCGTATGATTGTAGTATTGATCTCCTTCCGGGAACCACTCCCCCCCGGGGTAGACTATACTCTCTGTCGGCTCCCGAACGTAAGGCTCTCGAAGATTATTTGTCTGTAGCTCTTGACGCCGGTACCATAGTCCCCTCCTCCTCTCCCGCCGGAGCGGGTTTTTTTTTGTTAAGAAGAAGGACGGGTCCCTGCGCCCCTGCATAGATTATCGAGGGCTGAATGACATAACAGTGAAGAATCGTTATCCGCTCCCTCTTATGTCTTCAGCCTTCGAGATCCTGCAGGGAGCCAGGTTTTTCACTAAGTTGGACCTTCGTAACGCTTACCATCTCGTGCGCATCAGGGAGGGGGACGAGTGGAAAACGGCGTTTAACACTCCGTTAGGGCACTTTGAATACCGGGTTCTTCCTTTCGGCCTCGCTAACGCTCCAGCTGTCTTTCAGGCATTAGTCAATGACGTCCTGAGAGACATGCTGAACATCTTTGTTTTCGTTTACCTTGACGATATCCTGATTTTTTCACCGTCACTCCAGATTCATGTTCAGCACGTTCGACGTGTCCTCCAGCGCCTTTTAGAGAATTGTCTTTTTGTGAAGGCTGAGAAGTGCACTTTTCATGCCTCCTCCGTCACATTTCTCGGTTCTGTTATTTCCGCTGAAGGCATTAAGATGGATCCCGCTAAGGTCCAAGCTGTCATTGATTGGCCCGTCCCTAAGTCACGCGTCGAGCTGCAGCGCTTTCTCGGCTTCGCGAATTTCTATCGTCGTTTCATCCGTAATTTCGGTCAGGTGGCAGCTCCTCTCACAGCCCTTACTTCTGTCAAGACGTGCTTTAAGTGGTCCGTTTCCGCCCAGGGAGCTTTTGATCTCCTCAAGAATCGTTTTACATCCGCACCTATCCTTGTTACACCTGACGTCTCTAGACAGTTCGTTGTCGAGGTTGACGCGTCAGAGGTGGGCGTGGGAGCCATTCTTTCTCAGCGCTCCCTCTCTGACGACAAGGTCCACCCTTGCGCGTATTTTTCTCATCGCCTGTCGGAACGTAACTATGATGTGGGAAACCGCGAACTGCTCGCCATCCGCTTAGCCCTAGGCGAATGGCGACAGTGGTTGGAGGGGGCGACCGTTCCTTTTGTCGTTTGGACTGACCATAGGAACCTTGAGTACATCCGTTCTGCCAAACGACTTAATGCGCGTCAGGCTCGTTGGGCGCTGTTTTTCGCTCGTTTCGAGTTCGTAATTTCTTATCGTCCGGGCTCTAAGAACACCAAGCCTGATGCTTTATCTCGTCTCTTCAGTTCTTCAGTAGCCTCCACTGACCCCGAGGGGATTCTCCCTGAGGGGCGTGTTGTCGGGTTGACTGTCTGGGGAATTGAGAGGCAGGTAAAGCAAGCACTCACTCACACTCCGTCGCCGCGCGCTTGTCCTAGGAACCTTCTTTTCGTTCCCGTTCCTACTCGTCTGGCCGTTCTTCAGTGGGCTCACTCTGCCAAGTTAGCCGGCCACCCCGGCGTTCGGGGTACGCTTGCTTCCATTCGCCAGCGTTTTTGGTGGCCCACTCGGGAGCATGACACGCGTCGTTTCGTGGCTGCTTGTTCGGTCTGCGCGCAGACTAAGTCCGGTAACTCCCCTCCTGCCGGCCTCGCACATCGCCTTAGATTTTATCACCGGACTGCCTTCCTCAGCGGGGAAGACTGTTATTCTTACGGTTGTCGATAGGTTCTCTAAGGTGGCTCATTTTATTCCCCTCGCTAAGCTCCCTTCTGCTAAAGAAACGGCACAAATCATCATCGAGAATGTTTTCAGAATTCATGGCCTTCCGTCAGACGTCGTTTCGGACAGGGGTCCGCAATTCACGTCTCAATTTTGGAGGGAGTTTTGCCGTTTGATTGGGGCTTCCGTCAGTCTCTCTTCCGGCTTTCACCCCCAGTCTAACGGTCAAGCAGAACGGGCCAATCAGACTATTGGTCGCATCTTACGCAGTCTTTCTTTTCGTAACCCTGCGTCTTGGTCAGAACAGCTCCCCTGGGCAGAATACGCCCACAACTCGCTTCCTTCGTCTGCGACCGGGCTATCTCCTTTTCAGAGTAGCCTCGGGTACCAGCCTCCGCTGTTCTCGTCTCAGTTCGCCGAGTCCAGCGTCCCCTCCGCTCAGGCTTTTGTCCAACGTTGCGAGCGCACCTGGAAGAGGGTCAGGTCTGCACTTTGCCGTTATAGGGCGCAGACTGTGAGAGCAGCTAATAAGCGTAGAACCAAGAGTCCTAGATATTGTCGCGGTCAGAGAGTTTGGCTCTCCACTCAGAACCTTCCCCTTAAGACAGCTTCTCGCAAGTTGACCCCGCGGTTCATTGGTCCGTTCCGTATTTCTCAGATCATTAATCCTGTCGCAGTGCGACTTCTTCTTCCGCGATATCTTCGTCGCGTCCACCCGGTCTTCCATGTCTCCTGTGTTAAGCCCGTTCTTCGCGCCCCCGCTCGTCTCCCCCCCCCCCCATCCTTGTCGAGGGCGCACCTATCTACAGGGTCCGTAAGATTTTGGACATGCGTCCTCGGGGCCGTGGTCATCAGTACCTAGTGGATTGGGAGGGGTACGGTCCTGAGGAAAGGAGTTGGGTTCCCTCTCGGGACGTGCTGGACCGTTCGCTGATCGATGATTTCCTCTGTTGCCGCCAGGTTTCCTCCTCGAGTGCGCCAGGAGGCGCTCGGTGAGTGGGGGGGTACTGTCATGTATTGTCATATTATGTCTTGTTCCTGTTCTTTCTCTTCACTCCGTCTCCCTCTGCTGGTCGTATTAGGTTACCTTCTCTTCCTCTCCTTCCCCCAGCTGCTCCTCATCTTCTCTAACTACCTCGTTCACCCTTTTCCCACCTGTTCCCTTTTTTCCCTCTGATTAGGTCTCTATTTCTCTCTCTGTTCCTGCTTCTGTCTTTGTCAGATTCTCGTTTGAGTTTCTCATGCCAGAACCAAACTATCGTCTCGTTTGCTTCACCCTTGTCCTGTCCTGTCGGAATCTGCCTGTTCATCTGATGCTACGTGTGATCAGGTACCTCTGTCCTCTACGACCCGCGCCTACCCAGAGAGACCAGCAGTCTGTCGCCGCTAACCCATCTATTCTCCTCTGCTGCTAGAAGGGGAACTCTTCTGTGATTATCAGAAGGACTTTGTTTCATTTGTCGCCCTCTCTGCGGGTTGTTTATTTTGCCATCATATACATTTGAAGAGGATCTATGTCTTACCTGTGTTTTGACATTAAAGGACTCTGTTTTTGTTAAACCGCTTTTGGGTCCTCACTCACGTGCATAACAGGTGGGCTGAATTTTCTGGACTTTACTACCTTAAATAATACTTTTAAGATCAATTGGATAAAACAATTCCTAAGAAGACCCACTTCTATGTGGAATTCTATTCCTCATCATGTCTTCTATACTTTTGGTGCCCTTAACTTCATGTTGGTTTGAAATTATAATATTGACAAAGTTCTGCTTTTCATCGGCAGGTTTTCTTGTCATGGTCCTTAATTTATAAGCATAATTTTTCTCCACACAGATATTATACATGGAATAATCGGGATATATTGTATAAAAATACTTCTTTGTTTTTGGAATATTGGTTCCCGAAATAATATCCTATTGGTGAGCCAACTGGTAAATGTAGAGGGTCTTTTACTTAGTTATAAGGAATTCTTATCACTTTACAAGGTCCCTGTAACACCTAAAGATTTTGCAATTGTTTTAGATGCCATTCCCTCAGGTGTTGCTGCATTATTCAGGAACGTGTCAAGACCTGACCCTCAGAGCCTACTTTCCATTGACCCTGTTGACTCATCAGTAGGAAAGATTTGTTTCTCTTTTGGTCCATTCAACAACCTTGTTTCAGCATGATGTTGTATCTATACCTTATGTCATGCCTTATTGGAATGGATTTATTGATAATATCTGTTGGAAAAAAAGTTTGGATGTTGCCACACACATACCTACTTGTTAAGGGGTTTTAGGCTGGGTTTTTGTACAGCACTTTGAGATATCAGCTGATGTACGAAGGGCTATATAAATTGTTATGTTCTGTTAATTACTGATGTCCCCTTTAAGGATGGAGCACCCTTGGTCATGCGCAGTATTGTTCTATGTTATTCTGGTACTAACTAGTTTGAGTAAATGTGAAGCTCCAGTTCAATTGCTTGTATTCCGAGTCTTTCTTATTACATAAATAAGTACTAAGTGTTAAGACACTACAATGGCGACGAGGATGATTACCTGCAGTGTGCATCACGAATACAGATGGAGTTCGTAGGAAGAGAGGAAGATTTTGACCCTGTAGCACAACAGCTAGCAAGCAGTGAAGACGAGGGGAGAGCTAACGAGAACGAGGCGGCAGATCAAAGACCCGTGGAGCCGGAGGTAAAGAGAATGGCTAGCATCGGGAAAATAGATGTGTTTGATGACACGCAAGAAAACTGGGCAACTTACATTGAACGACTGGAACAGTACTTCATTGCAAACGACATTGCTGATAACAAAAGAGTACCAGCGTTGTTGAGTTTAATTGGCCCAAAAACATGCAGTTTGCTAAGAGATCTGACTGCCCCTCTGAAGCCCTCAAATAAAACATTCACAGAGATTGTGGAGATATTGCAAAATCACCTATCACCTAAACCACTCCTCATCGCGGAACGTTTTCGTTTCCACAAGAGAGATCAGAATGAGGGGGAGGGTGTTAGTACATATGTAGCAGTGTTGAAGAAACTGTCTGAACATTGCCAGTTGGGAGAGAACCTAAATGACACATTAAGGGATAGATTTGTGTGTGGACTGAAACATGAACACATTCAAAAACGTTTGCTCACAGAATCAGAGCTCACGTTTGCAAAGTCTGTTGAAATTGCTGTGGCTATGGAAATCGCGACTAAAGATGCATTTGAGTTGCAAAGTAAAAGAAGTACTGACCTGTCACAAATTTCCCTGCACAAGTTTTCACGCAGTCGACAGCGCCCCCGTGTGGCCGAAAAATGCAACAGGTGTGACAGAGATGGTCACAAAGCAGAGGACTGCCGTTTCAAAGACGAAATTTGTCACAAATGCAGTAGAAGGGGGCACATTCAAAGAGCATGCAAAGCAAAATTCAGTCACAACAGTAAAACTGAGAAAATTAAAGGGTTGGTGAATGCACTAGCAGAGAACAGTGGCAGTGATTCAGATGAACGATTAATTGGTACAATGGAGTTAAACACAGTGACTTCTCCCAGCAGTAGCATAATATGGGTGACACCAGATATCGAAGGCAAACCCCTCAAAATGGAGCTGGACACAGGATCTGCAGTGTCTATAATTTCCACTACTGTCTACAATGAGCACTTTAAGGCTATCAAGCTGAAGAACACAAATGTGTTGCTGAAGACATACTCAGGAGAGAGATTGAGCCCAATGGGGGCGTTGCAGGTCAGAGTGCATTATGGAGGGCAAACATAGCAGTTACAGCTGTATGTGGTGCCTGGAACTGGCCCCCCATTATTTGGCAGGGAATGGCTTTCAAAAATAAAGCTGAATTGGTGTGACTTGAAAATGCTCCACACGTTCCAGTCCAAAGAGAAAGGCACAGACCAAACACTGGAACACTTGCGGAAGAAATACAACACAGTTTTCAGTGATCAGATGGGAACAGTAAAAGGCTTCACAGCAAAACTTGTACTAAGAGATGACGCAACCCCGAAATTCTGCAAAGCCAGATCTGTTCCATACTCCCTGAGACCAAAGGTGGAAGCGGAAATCGATCGCTTGCAGGATACAGGGATCCTGACGAAAGTGGACAGAAGCGAATGGGCCACACCCATAGTTCCTATTGTGAAGAAAGACGGGTCTGTTAGAATGTGTGGGGACTTCAAGGTAACTGTGAATTCAATGTTGCATGTGGACCAATACCCCCTACCACGTCTGGATGACATCTTTGCTGCACTAGCTGGTGGGAAACACTTCAGTAAAATCGATCTGAAACAGGCTTACCTGCAGCTACCGGTTGAAGAGAGTTCCAAACAGTACCTGACAATAAACACACACAAAGGTCTATACAGGTATAACCGCCTGGTTTTTGGCATTGCATCAGCCCCAGCCATTTGGCAACAAACTATTGACCAGATTTTGCAAGGAATCCCAGGAACCCAGTGTATCCTGGATGACATGATCATAACAGGACGCACCGACAAAGAGCACCTGGCTAACCTGGAAGAGGTCCTGAAAAGACTGAAAGAGTATGGTCTACAGGCAAACTTAAAGAAGTGTGAGTTCTTCAAAGACAAGATTGTCTTCTGTGGACATGAGATTGACTGCAATGGATTGCACAAAACACAGGACAAAATTGAGGCAGTGGTACAGGCACCACGACCACAAAATATCACAGAAGTAAGATCTTTCACGGGACTGATCAATTACTACAGAAGATTCCTCCCAAACCTTTCAGCAGTACTCCAGCCTCTAAATCAGCTCCTGGAAAAGAATAGGACATGGCGGTGGACAGAGCAGTGTGAAAATGCATTTCTGGAGGCAAAACGGCTCATAACATCTGAACAGGTCCTGATGCATTACGACCCTGAAATGCCAGTGAAGTTGGCTTGTGATGCGTCCCCTTATGGATTAGGGGCAGTCCTTTCACACACACTGAAAGATGGGTCAGAGAGGCCAGTTGCATTTGCGTCACGAACATTGAATGATGCAGAGAAAAACTACTCACAAATCGACAAAGAAGCACTGGCACTAGTGTGGGGCGTCAAGAAATTCCACGCATACCTATATGGCAAGCGTTTCACACTGGTTACAGATCACCAGCCGTTGCTTTCCATTTTCAGTCCAAAGAAAGGCATTCCGGCAATGACAGCAGCCAGGTTACAGCGATATGCCCTGTTCCTTGCCAGTCATATGTATGACATTGAGTTTAAGCCGTCATCCCTCCACACAAATGCAGATGGATTATCCAGACTGCCGTGTACAAGAGAAAGACAAAGGAGGGTGGATGCAGTTCCATACCGCTCAGCTCGAGGCCCTACCTGTCACAAGCACAGTTATCAAACAGGAGACAAGGAAAGATGTGACCTTGTCAAAAGTGTACACCTACACCATGTCAGGATGGCCAGCTACTGGCAGAAAGGAGCTGACTCCGTATTTCCAGCGGAGAAACGAAAATACAACGTACCAAGGATGTTTGATGTGGGGAATGAGAGTCATGATACCCCAGAAATGCCAACATCTAGTCTTGCAGCAACTACATGAAGGTCATGTTGGAATTGTCAAAATGAAGCTGCTCGCAAGGAGCCACTTCTGGTGGCCAGGTCTGGACCAACAGATAGAAAATATGGCAAAGAACTGTAGTGGATGTTTGGAAACCCTTCACATGCCTGCTCCTGTCCCAGTCCACCCATGGGAATGGCCCGCAGAGCCATGGCAGAGAATTCATGTGGACTACGCTGGTCCCTTTGAAAAGCACATGTTTCTGGTTATAGTTGATGCCCATTCCAAATGGCCAGAGGTGTTTTGCACTGACTCCTCCACCTCAGCTCAGACGATAGAGTGTCTCAGAACAACGTTTGCACGCTTCGGTTTGCCACTGCAGCTGGTAAGTGACAACGCGCAAGCTTTTGTAAGTGACGAGTTTACAAGATTCATGTCAGTAAATGGAATCAAACACTCAACCTCAGCTCCGTACCACCCTGCCACCAATGGGCTGGCAGAACGCTTTGTGCAAACCCTAAAGCAAGGACTCCGTGCAGCAAAACGAGACGAAGGGACTTTGCAAACAAAACTGGCCTCCTAGCGAGTTCCTGGCCTCCTACCGAAACACCCCACATGCCACGACAAATGAAAGCCCAGCCGCACTGATGTTCGGGAGGCCTCTCCGCACACAGCTGGACATCATGAAGCCAAACAGGCGTAATGAAGTGCTGAACAAACAAGCCAAGATGCTCTCCGGTGGCCGGGAGCGCCATCTCCAAACAGGACAGGAAGTGATGGTGCGAGACTACAGAAGAGGAGGGAAATGGACAAGAGGGACCGTACACACACAAACGGGACCCAGAACTTACCAGGTTCAAGTGAGCCCAGACATAATGTGGCGGCGTCACATTAACCAAATGCATTCCAGGGAAAGCAGCACAACAATCGAGAGAGAACAGGCGCAGAGAGCTCCTGAGAGTGACACACAGGGAACTGTAGAGGACGGTGGGGCAGTAGAGAGACCCCAGGCTGAAAGAAGGGAACGTGTTGATGAAGGTGCTGCTATAGCAGACGCTATAATGGAACAAGCACACACTGAGGATGTTCAGGAGCCTCCAGACAATCTGAGGCGCTACCCAGAACGAAGGCACCGTCCACCAGACAGACTAGACTTATAAACAAACAAACAAAAACGAACTGTTCAAGTTCAATTTAAAAGATGCAAAATAACTACAACAAGTTCTGTGAAATGTTTCAGTTGTGGTTTGGTAAAAGTAACTCTGATTGTATAAGAGAAGGAATGTTATGTTCTGTTAATTACTGATGTCCCCTTTAAGGATGGAGCACCCTTGGTCATGCGCAGTATTGTTCTATGTTATTCTGGTACTAACTAGTTTGAGTAAATGTGAAGCTCCAGTTCAATTGCTTGTATTCCGAGTCTTTCTTATTACATAAATAAGTACTAAGTGTTAAGACACTACATAAATAAATTTGATTTGATTTGATTTAACAAAATTAAGGAAGTTTCCATTGAAATTATTCATAAATATTATCCTGCCTACCACTATATGAAGACGTTTAAGGACAACATCAACTCAAATTGTTCTTTTTGTAATGACCACCCAGAAACAGTGTTGCATCTTTTTTGGCATTGTATTCATGTAAGAAAACTGTGGCAAGACATCAGTAGATTTATAATTGAACACATTTATGAATATCTTACACTATTGTGGACAGATGGACTGCTTACCTACGATATAATTTTTTAAAATGTAATTAATTGCATTATTATTTTGGCCAAATTTCATATTCACAAATATACATTTACAAACAAAACACCACATTTTCTTCCCTTACAAAAATAAATTGAATTGTATTTTAAGACAATTAAATACTCTACTAACAAAAAATCTGTTAGAATAATAAGTGTATGTATGTCCCTTAGATCCTTGTGTAATGTGATATTGTACCCCCTAGCCCAATTGTCCTTTGTATTTTATTTATATATACTTGTGTTCCCACTTGTACTTCCTGTATTGATTTGTTGTTAATAAAACATTTTTTATAATAAAACATTTAAACACTTCTTCCCAGAATTCATGAAGTGTATACTCGTTAGACGTCATGGCCAGGTCACAGTTGTAAATGAGAACTTGTTCTCAACCAGCCTATCTGGTTAAATAAAAGTGAAATTAAAAAATGAAACGTCATCAGAAGTGTTTGGACTGCTGCCTCATACTAACTGCACTATTTCTGATGTACATTGAGTATAAAGTATGCTTATAGGTCATAGTATGGATATAGTTAGTATGCCAAAAGTTCCCGGATGTCATACTAAATTCGCCAAAATAAGAAGTATACAAGCAGTGGACGTATTTCCATGCTTTTAGGTCCCATAATGCCAATCTTCAGAAAATGGGTGTGGCTTCACAACGTTTTCAGATGTGAAGAAAATGGCGGAAAATATACAGGCGAAGTTCGACGAGAGTGGATACTAATGAATTGCTTTAACTAACTATGACAAATGTTAAGAAAATGTTGAGCAATGTAATAAAGTAATGACTTTGCAAATAAGTTATGATGACTGACAATTTGTTAGCTACAATATCCTTACGAACCGCATAGCATTACAGCAGTATGTTACGATATGTTAGCTAGTTAACTAACGTTATTTGGCTAATACATCGAACTTGCCAGGTTAGTATATTAACTAACTACACAACGTTAATTGACTTGATTATTCACATTCTTAGCTAAGTGCTATAGTCGTGCGTTCTCAATGGGCATTGTTAATTCTGGCTATTTACTCCGATTTCAGAGCACTCTCATCTGAGCATGCCAGAGCACATATCTGATTAATGTAGGAATGCTCAACACTGTTGAATGTGGCCGTTATCAGTGAACGTTGGCAAAAAAATGTTTTTGCCAACAGCACAGTTACAGTCACTAACGCTCTGGATGAAATGAAAACAGCCTAACCATCTCTGCTAGGGTGAGTAAAATGGTCAGAGTGAAGTGTTCTCTCATTTGTGTCTGGAAGTAGCTAGCCAACGTTAGCCAGTTAGCTTGGGTGCTTGACTGCCGTTGAACACTCGGTTCAACCCTATTCCTCAGCCAGAGTGTCCAGTGTGGGCTCTGGATGTACAAACAGACAATCTGACAATGCTCTGTATTTATGAACGCCCAAACGCACTCCAGATTGAATTTACGAAACACCCGAAATCATAAAATGTCTAGCTAGTCATTTGTTACACTAACAAGCTAGCAAGATGTTGCATAGCAACATAATCAACTTCCGGTAGACAGGTGAAACTGTAGTAGGCTCAATTGAAATGATACGTTTCGTTTACATTATACTAAAATGAACTAATAGTAGGTAGTATACAGTTTGAGTATTCGAACACAGCTACATTCTTTATACCGAGATACAGTACGCCCAAATATATATATATTTTTATAACTAGCTCATTGTTCTTTCTGTGGTAGGTCTACAGACTGGAACGCGCCCATTTTCAAGTCTGCGCAGTCGCAATGACGAAGGCATCGGAGAAACAGCGCCATTTTTGCTTAGCTAGCGCCTCTGTCGGTGTCTGGCATTGTGTTAGAAATCTGAGCAGAAATTACTTGCAATAATGAGGGTAATTGTGAAATTTTGGGGGGAATAAGCCCATATAGTGCGCCGTTTGCATAAGGTGCATTTGACCAGCTCAAGATGTCCTCAGAGATGCTCAGGTAACGTTAATATAGCAAAGGTCTCCAGCTGCCTGAGCAAGCTAATCGGGCAAGCAATAGCTAACTAGCTAGTTTATTTGCTGCAGATAGTCCTAAAGTAGCTAGTTAGTCAGTTCTCACATTGAAGCTTCTAGTCCTACTTGTAAGATTTACATTAAACTAGTACGTGCATCAATATGGCCACATATCTGTACCCAAAGTTATTCATTTTGTTTGATATTTAAGTATGATAGCTACTAGCGAATATTAGCTAGCTAACGTTAGCTAACTAAATTGTTTTGTCAATGATCTGGAATGCATTACTAGCCAAGTATTGAATCATGATAATAACTGTGCCTGAAGGAAATGGACCGATGGAGGGGGGGGGGGGGGGTGTTGAAAGAAACTCGCATGATTGAGGACATATGTTTAATTACTGGTCATTCTATTCGTTATTTTTAGCGTTCCTCCTGGCACGAGCAAGCTCGATGTGTTGGTGACCAAACTGCATGAATTCCTGGCTCATGCTCCAGAGGATGATGAGGACAGACTGGTGACAGAAAGTCCTGATGGTGAGAACTTTAATAAGTGAAACTTTAACTCAGGCGTGGTGGTGTTTGTTGTAATATTAGTAGTGACTCACAATTGCCTACTGATTTTTAATTCACAGGTATGACAAACAAGGACTGTGTGGAGCCACACTCAACAGACCGAACCCCTCTTGAGGTATTATCATGAGAAATATCCGTTTATGCGGTTATAGACCAAAGAGTATTCAGTGTTGATGCAGATCTAGAAGATATATTTGTAAAATGTTCTTGTTGAATACAGCCTCAACAGACCTCAACCGACACCTTGAAGCAGTCTGGATGTGGTTCCAGGAGGTGGGCTTCCTTCTGATATTTTGACTAATTTGATAGTTCATGTACATTGTTTATGGATGGGGAAACATAAAAACACAGTATTTTGATGTATGTGCATACTATAATGGATGTCACTTGTATTACAGAAAACCTTCAGTTGTGATTAAACACAGTGGACTGGATGAATCTGGTGCTTCAAATGAAAGTGATGATGATGATGACGGCTTGATCATCAATTCAAACGGTTATCCTGATGTAACAAGATTACCGAAAGGTTAGTTTTTTTACTACTGCTTGCAATTAAACTGTACAGAGATATTTACACTGAAAATGAATAATGTAATAATGCATTTATGAACTGAAAATGCTTTGGTCTTCATTCATGGGTTTTTACATGTCTTATGCACAGGCACTGTACTGGTGAGGCCTGAGCCAGTGGAAAATGTCAGAGATGACTTCAGAGGTCCCGAATTCCGTTGTGGAAAATCTGGCAGTCTGAAGAGAGCTTTTTCTAGGAGACGTGGAGGTGAGATTTCGTTAATAAATGGGAAAAGAGATATCCTTTACCTTAAAATAGTGTGCCGCAGAATGACGATTGATGTGTGTTTGTAGGTGGTGAACACTTGGAGATCGTTAGCTGTACAGCCTGTGGCCAGCAAGTTAACCACTTCCAGAGGGACTCCTTCTATCAGCATCCAGTACTCAAAGTACTTATTTGCAAGGTGAGAGGATCCTGGGTCTGTCAAAGAATGGGTCAATGAAATAAATAGGCTTAAATCACATTGGTTATAATGGGCATTCTCCAATAATGTTGTTGAGCTCATCTACATTTTTAGGGGCTCCATTCCTAATTTTCTTGTCTTATTATTTTTCTCAGTCTTGTTTCAAGTATTACTCAAGTGATGATATCAGCAAGGATTGTGATGGCATGGATGAACAGTGCAGGTATGATGGGGTGGTTCTCTTATACAACCAGTTGCTCCAAGCAAATCCTGAGATGTTAATAAACATACAGGTTGTTACGTTAATCATTACTTCAATCTATTATATTTGCTTTTTACAGATGGTGTGCAGAGGGGGGAAACCTGATCTGCTGCGACTTTTGCCCCAATGCCTTCTGTAAGAAATGCATTTTGCGGAACCTGGGGCGAAAAGAGTTGTCTGGCATCCTGGATGAGGAGAGTAAGTGGTACTGCTACGTATGTAGCCCAGAGCCTCTTCTGGACCTGGTTGTCGCTTGTGACAACGTCCTTGACAACTTGGGGCATTTGTGGCCAGACCACCGCAAGAGGGGCAGGGGCGAGGGAAAATCTGGACATTATGACTCCCATCCAAGGCATTCTCAAAACATTCCTGTGGGTCATTGGAACCATAGTGGCATGGATGGTCACGTTGTGTTCAACTACAACACCCTTCAAATTCCAGAGGAGATGGCCAAAAAGGCTAAAAACCTGGTGGACTCTACAAACACTGTAAACACAACTTTTGTGAAGTTCATTCAAGGTGGCATGCAGCAGAAACAGACAACTGAGTTAAAGCTACAATACTTGAAGACTTTCCAGTCAGTACTGAAGGGTCTGAAGAAGTCTCAGACGGCTCTGGAGGAAGCCCTTTTGGAGGAGTTCAGAGAGATGGGTTTGCCAAATGGTGGCGAAAACCCCACGTTTGATGATACTGATGTACCTCAACAAGAACAAGAGGGTTGTGTGGAAATTGACATTTCTGATAAGAATGGCCTTCATTACTTAAAGAAAATTGCAGCTGAACATTTGGAAGAGAATGATTCAGACTCAAATGGCTTTATGGATGATGGAAGGCCTTCGTCCTCAATTGAAATGAAAGGTGTCCTTGGCACAGAGATAATTCCCAGACGAGGTAGAGGCAGGCCGCGGAAAAACTCCAAGCCTGGAGAAGATGCTTGCAACGTGACAAAACAACTGGTGGTGCAAGTTTCACCTGCCCCTGTTGAACAAGAGCCACTCTCTGGCCCCCAAGAGTTGGAGGTGGAAGTGGAGTTGGAGGCAGAGGAGGAAGAGGAAGAGAGAAAAGAAAAAGTGGAGGAACGGGAGGTAGACTGTGAATCTATTGAACTTGTAACAGAGGGGGAGTATGAATCTGCCGAGGGAAGCGAATCTCTGGAACTGGAAGAGGAACCAGATAATAGACGCTCACCTCGGGTAAAGACCACACCCTTGCGCAGGCCAGGTGAGGGCAAGACCCAGCCGACCCCCTCGGGTGCAGACAGTGAGAGTGACTCGGACCCTGACACCAGCCCCAATGCTGAAGTGCCTCAAGGAGCTGACGAGGGAGGGCTTGGGAGAGGAACTGATGACTCTGACTCCGATGAGGTCCCAGCTGTCCTCCAGCGGGCCGCCATGACGCGTAGTTCAGACGAAGCCGAGAGTGACGATGGAGACCATCGGAGTGTGACCAAGAAATGCCTCTTCGGCCTGAAGAAGAACACGCCCCTCTCTCCAGAAAGAGTTGTCCGGAAACGCAAGGTGCCAGACCGCTCCTCTGACTCTGATTCCTCCAGTGACGATCCGGACCTGCAGAAGGAGATCAAGACCATGACCAGGCCCAGGGGGAGGCCTCGGAAGGTTAAGAGAGAGGATGAACCTACTCCCAGCAAGGATAGTCCTCAACATAGGCCCAGGGGCAGACCTCGGAAGGTCAAGAAAGAGGATGAATCTACATCCAGCAAGGAGGGTAATACCCAGGCAGCCAAGCCTCAAAGCACACCTCAATCCGAGCATAGAATGAAGCAGACGCCATCCTCTTCCAGTCAAGAAGAGGGGGACCTGGACTCTGAGTCTAGCGATGTCAGTGGTGACCAGAAGATCAAGCCTATCACTGAGGAGGTGGCCTTACTGGGGGCAGCAGCTTTCCACCAGTCGTCCGGTGAGCTGGTCTCTCACTTTCTCTGTACTTTTTAGACAATGCACTGCATTCATGAGCTGTATTGTAACCATTTTCAGCTTGCAGTGTAGATTTCCTGTGCCAAATGTTGAACTAACCTCCATTTTTTTGTACTCTGTAGGCGATGAAGAGCAGCCCCAGTCTGGGCCTTCTTGGGCAGCAGAAGATGATGACGATCCAGAAAATAGGTATGGTTCAGAGCAAACGGACATAGCGTTTGTAACACACCCTAGGCGCAGGAGAAAGGCCATGCCACGGAACCCTAAGTTGAGTGCTAATAATGGGGACTCCTCTGTTGTCAAGACCCTGTCCCAATCGAACCGGTCTCGTCCAACTTGCAGCTGCAGTAAACCAGCAGCTATCCCATATCATTTCTAGTGTTAAGTTCAGAGGTACATGTCAAGTGCAGGGAGAAACCCCTCCTCATACCTCGCTTAGGCTATGCTATAAATGATAGGCCACTTATGCCACTCTGTTTTCGTTGATTACCTATTCTTTAATTCATTTTTGTCTTTAATTTGAAGTTAAATGTGACGTGTCTATTAGCAGAAGGGGAAAATGCTGTTTAATGCATCAGTTTGCACAAAAGCATTATACACTTATTAAAACAGATTAAACAAATGATTTTTATCTCATAGTTTCTCATTGGTTAACAATTCTGTAAATCCGTGGTGTCAAACTATTTCCCCCCCGGGGCCGCATTCAGTCTTAAATGAGGTCCAGAAGGCCGCACAGAATATTTTTGATATTTCCTTGCCGTCAAAATGTGCTATTTTTTTCCTATCCGTCGTTTTTGGAATTTGCGATGGTCCTTGACTGTCTAGCTTTAATTTCTGGGATTTATTAATGAACTGGACTCAGTCAAGAAACTATGGATGTTGTTTGATTATCATTTTTACAGTTTCAATTTGGTTTGAGTCAGTTTAAGGTAGATTGCACGCCCCCCCAGCCCGCCTACCGTATGTTTGACACCCCTGCTGTAAGTCATCCTTATTTCTTCCACATACAGTAGTCTTTTAATTTTTTACAAAAATTAATAACTGTATTCTGAATATTTAAACTTATTTTAAGCCATGTTAAGGATTTGATTGTATTATTTGTAAATAATGTATAATTTTATTTGCTCCAAATATGTTAAGTTGCACTCATTTGAATCTGGATTCGGTTCTTGATCTATAGTCTGATGGTAGTACAAGTTACATGCATGAAAACAAGCCAGCAAGGTGATGTTTTTGTAGAATTTTTGTTTTTCGCAAAACATATCCTGAAATGATTAACTAATAAACCACACCACCAATCCACACCAGTGTACACAATACAAACCTGGAAATGCCAGATCTGGATATCATTATACTAGATGGGGTGAATCATGTTCCTCTAACGGGGAATTAGTCACCATGGAATTTGATGTTGTTTCTGAAGTGACTGGGATTTAGATCCCAGACCTTGATGATATTATACATGCCCTAATGGTCAACTCATGATCAGGCATTCTTTAGGGTGGCAGTATTGTACATGACTGAACCCTTGTACAGTGGTGTAAAAGTAACCAAGTAAAAATACTTTGAAGTACCACGTAAGTTATTTTCTTGTGTATCTGTACTATTCATGTTTGAACTTTTTTACTTTTACTCCGCAACATTCCTAAAGAAAATAGGTTATTTTTACTCCCATTTTCTTGGACACCAAAAAGTTCTTGGTACATTTCAAATGCTCAGGCAGGACCGCAAAATAGTTAAATTCACGCACCTATCAATATAACGGGTTGTCATCCCTACTGCCTCTGATCTGGCGAACTCACTAAAGACACAAATACTGCCTTTTATAAATTATTTCTGAGTGTTGCAGTGTGCCCCTGGCTGTCCGTGGATAAAATAGTTTGCATAATATAAGGAATTTGATGTATAGCTTCTACATTTACTCAAGTATGACAATTAAGTCCACCACTACTTAAGTCAATTTTAAACCACTTTAACTCAAGTACTGTTTTACTGGGTTACTTTACTTGAGTCATTTTCTGTTATGGCATCTTTACTTTTTACTCCAGTATGACAATTTAGTACTTTTTCCACCACTGCCCGTGTGGCTGCTGGATTTAGCTAATTTCTGTAAGTCATTGTAAAATCATAGAAGTTTCTGCTAGTATTTGGTAATTCTGTTGATATATGGTTACCATATGGACATTTCTTTCTTTGATATATTGATAACATTCATGTGCAATATGCCAGTGGTGATGTGGCTGTTTTACGTGCTGCTATTCTCACACTCATACTAATACGATGGGTTGATGATCCGATTCTCTCTGAACAGACTGGCAATACAATCTATTCTGCTTGATTCCATTTTAAAATGGATGATTTATCGCTTCTGACAGGTTGAGGGCTTAGCAGAGAAGGAGGACTTGTGATGCTAAACAGCAGTATACCAAATACACTGATTATTAGGCCTACTGTACTGTATTTTGGAGCCTTTTTTTTCTTTCTTACCACAGGCACCAAGCTGAATTTCTTGTATGCTTTGTTTATTGTACTTGATCCATAATCATATTTTCAGTATTTTCATGTCTGTTTTGCATGCAAGGCCACATTTATTGGCCATTTAGCTACATTTAAAATTATTGAAAGTTTAAATGCAATTGCATTTCACTTTGGAGGAGCTTGATGCCCTAAGCAACAGCTCTGAAAGCTGGTCCTGTGGAGTGGTTGTAATGCATTTTATTCAACCACAACTTTGTGACCTCTGAGGTCAGCCTTACAACATTGCTGTGAGACGAGTATGTAGTGAAGTGTCTTTTTTTCTTCCACTTTTCTCTTCCCAGTTTAAACACTTGAGGTAAGGCCCAGGCCGAGGCTGTTGCCGGCCGCTGCTGTTTGTTACTGCCTCATATGGGGCCCTCATCATGTACACGTACTTCGCGCTGAGGCTTCATCAGAGTCTTCGTTCAACTATTACTATCTGCCAAAAGGATTCTTTCTGCAAAACATATTCATGTCTAAATGGATAAGTACATGTATTTCAGAGTATCGAACTTGGAAAATGCCCTACAAAACCATTTTGACCCTGTTTTTTTTTTTTTTACCCTTTACAAACTTTCTTTCGTACCAACTAAAAAAACAGTGGTTAGAAAACGTATTTTCAAATTGAATTAATCATTTATGTTGTCTTTAGCTCTGAGGTGCTGTAGTGTTAGCCTTGTAGAGGCCTGTTATTTGTAGAGCATGCATTAAACAAGGATATGTTCTTACTTTTGTAATTGAATGAACTCTGTAAGAGAAACTATTCGTTGTAATAAATTAATACCCTTTATGATGTCTCGTATGTCTTCCTTATTCTACATAGGACTGGGTTTGTTCATCTTGTTCTGAGTGATACGTCTTAGATATTTGTTATGGAGGGGTTGTTTACAAGGTCATTAAGTCACCTGACTTTTGACTCCTCAATGTGTTGCGTTAAGACAAAATTGTGAAACCGTCCTTGACAGTGTTTTAGCTCTATTTGCTCACAGCATACATTATATATGCAAAAGTATGTCTACACCCCTTAAAATTTGTGGATTTGGCTATTTTAGCCACACCTGTTGCTGACAGGTTATTAAATTTAGCACACAGCCATGCAATCTCCATAGACAAAAAATGGCAGTAGAATGGACTTACGGAAGAGCTCAGTTACTTTCAATGTGACACTCATAGGGTGACACATTTCCAAAAAGTCAATTCGTAAAATTTCTGCCCTGCTAGAGCGGCCCAGGTGAACTGTAATTGCTGTTATTGTAAAGTGGAAATGTCTAGGAGCAACAACGGCTCAGCTGTGAAGTGGTAGGCCATACAAGCTCATAGAACGGGACTGCCGATTTGCTGTAGCACGTCTGTCCTTGATTGCAGCATTCACTATTGAGTTCCAGACTGCCTCTGGAAGCAACGTCAGCACAATAACTGTTCGTCAGGAGTTTCATGAAATTGGTGTCTGGCTGAGCAGACTCACACCAGCCTAAGATCATGCGCAATGCAAAGTGTCGGCTGGACTGGTGTAAAGCTCACCACCATTGGACTCTGGAAACGCGTTCTCTGAAGTGATGAATCACGCTTCACCATCTGTCAGTCCGATTGACGAATCTGGGTTTGGCCAGCTGGTAATCTGGTAATGCCAACTGTAAAGTTCAGTAGAGAAGGAATGATGGTCTGGGGATGTTTTTCATCGTTTTGGCTAGACCCCTTAGTTCCAGTGAAGATAAATCTTAGCGCTAAAGCATACCATGACATTCTAGACGATTCTGACTTTGTGGCAGCAGTTTGGGGAAGGCCCTTTCCTTTTTTAGCATGACAATGCCCCATGCACAAAGCGAGGTCAATACAGAATTGGTTTGTCAAAATTGTTGTGGAAGAACTTGAGTGGCCTGGACAGAGCCCTGACCTCAACCCCATTGAACACCTTTGGGATGAATTGGAATGCCAACTGCGAGCCAGGCCTAATCGCCCAAACTCACTAATGCTCTTGGCTGAATGGAAGCAAGTCCCTGCAGCAATATTTCAACATCTAGTGGAAAGCCTTCCCAGAAGAGGGGAGGCTGTTATAACAGCAAAGGGGGACCAACTCCATATTAATGCCCATGATTTTGGAATAAAATGTTTGATGAGCAGGTGTCCACATACTCTTCGTCATCTAGTGTATTCACATCAGTAAAGAAAACATTCAACTACTTAATGCAATGGCCTTTCCCCTCTCATAGTCACTTAAACTATATTGTTGGCTGTTTGCAGGCCGGGGACTGCAAAATGATACTAGAATAGCTAACATTACCTTGTTATTTTCATTAATTCTAGAATAAATGTATCTCCTGGTAATATTAAGTTTAATGTGAAATCCTGCATCTTGTTTGCTAATTTCTATATAAAGACAAGTTCCTTTAGAGAATAAACCTATTAATCAGTGCTTGATGGATTTGATGTGATGACCATTAAAATGATCCCCCGGTCCCTTTCCCTCTCTCCCTTGCTTCTCAAAGAATCGCTAAGAAAATGCTCTTGGCCCAAATCAAAGCCAACTACTCATCGGGGGAGGATTTCTCTTCAAACGTGGAGTCATCACATGATGATGAGTCTGACAGGGAAGAAAAGGAGCAAGAAGATGGGAAAGATGAAAGCTCAGATGAGAATGGTGAGTGATCCCTCCATACCACCGCTACAATTTCAAGTTTATTTTGAGATGCAGCAATAAGATCAATTTAGTGTTCCTTTGAATAAGGCAATTTTTTAGACATTAGGCTGAAATACTTATCTGACATCACCTGTTGCTTAGTAACTGAACATTTTAAAGTAGGCCCATTATTGTTGTGATGATCTAAACCATCACCCTGTGTTACTGTGTGTTAGTGTACAGGTTGCATTGAGATTCACTATAGGAATATGATGTCCTCCTGACAATATACCATGTTGTTTCTGCTGCAGGGGAGACCTCCAATTTGACCTCTTGAGTCCAGTAAAACACGTCACAGACATCGTCTGCTACGCCACAAGCTCAGCGTTGACAATGGAAATCCAAGTGATCAGAAAACCGCTGATGAAAATGGGATTGAGCAGAAAGTCAGGAAGTCTAGAAGAACCAACGGTTTGCATGGGATGGGTTCTGTGGTACGACTATGATTGGATACCATCAGTGCCCTAGTGGTGGAGTGGCTCTGTTACCCAGAGTAAACTCATTCTCTGCTTTCTTCCATTGCATCAGGTGAGAAATTGGATAGCCAGAGTAGTGATGATGATAGCCAATCACAGCAGGAAGAGTCTGGTATGAGTGAAGAGCTGAGCCAATCGGAGAACGAGGGCAATGAACAGATGCTCAAAAGATAAGACTCCTTATTGGTCAGCGCTGCTAACCAGGAAAGAAACCTAATTTTCTTTCATTACATGTGCATTTCTTTCATTACATGTGCATCACATGTGCATTAGTGAAATAACTTTCTGCTCTTTTGTCTCCTTAGCTCTACATCATCTACCTCTAGAGAGGGAATCAGTCCGTAGTTATCTACAGAAGAAGCAGCAACCCTCATATATTGTGCTGTCTGACTCCAGTGTCGATGAGGTAACCAATCACTTGTTGTCGCATCCCCAGCTGAATGAATGGTCAACTCTCAAACTGATGGTTCATGAAAGTTTAATGCGATACCATTTCCATAAACACCGTAAGAGCTGATGGAGAAACAAACCAAAAATGCTCTTACAATATGAACAATACAGTGCCCAAACAATACACTTTTACACAACTTTACATTGGCATGCTTCGTACATCAAATGCATCAATATGCATGAGAATTTCTACCCAAATAGTTGATTACGTGCTAATAGCTTGTTAATGTGGTGCAAGATTAACTAATTTTAGCCAGAACCAACACTGGAGCTAGGCTACAGCTAATAATGTTATATTCCTAGCAGACTTCAGAAAATCAATTACAATACAAATATCCGTAAAGAATTAGAAAGATTTATAAAGACCAATATTGAAAGACAGTAAATACCTTGTTCTCTTTCCAGCTAGGTGCTAAGTTTAACTTTGTTTCTAGGACGCGTGTACAAAAAAAGTAATTTTCCTTTTTCTCTCGCGCCCATTTCTCATGTACCCTTTGTGCGTAAAATAGGCAAAAAACATGCTGTCAAAATGTTTATTTTTAAAAATGTATTTAGGGATCGGAGTCCCGTCCACGGGACAGTTGAGCTAATGTGATTAGCAGATTAGCATGAGGTTGTAAGTAACTAGAACATTTCCAAGGACATGGACATATCTGATATTGGTAGAAAGCCTAAATTCTTCTTCATTTAACTGCACTGTCCAATTTACATTGTGGTCTGACACTTGTTTATAGGGTTTCATTTACACTCCCACCAAACCATGAGTGATTTGGAGCAATTTACATGGTAAACACAAAGCACAAATTATTTCTGTACTTTAAATGACCATAAATAGGGTATCATAAAGTTATGGAATCATAGTACAAACCATTCAAAAGTATGAGATTATGGTTAGATACCAGTCTCCAGCAACAAGACCAGCTTCTGAAATGGTCGTTATAATACTGACAGCTTGGTGAGATGCTTGCCTGTCTTGCCTAACACCTGATCACCAACACATATTTTGACTTTTTACTAGTCCATCTTTATCAACAGTAGTCTCTGAAACTCTACCCAAACGCCACTCATTCCTAGGCAGATCATTGTCTATCATCATCACATCACACCGATTCGCAGGTTTCTCTTCTGGGTGTGCCAGCACTGCCTGATGGCGATGTTGGCTAGATACTCTTTTCGCCAGCGACTCCAAGACTGTTCTGCTAGATAATGAACATGCCCCCACCTTTTCCGAGCGTATATGTCCTCCCTCATGAACATGCCTGGAGGAGGTAGAGCTGTGGTAGATTTCATAGTAAGCAGATGATAGGGGTGAGTGGCTCAAGACTGTTTGGATCATTGAGGATGTCAACTGTGAGTGGGCGATTGTTTACAATTGCTATTGCTTCCTAGAAAAAGGTTCGTAGAGAAGAATCATCTAGTCTACCATAAGAGAGTGTGGAGCTAAGGACACCTCACTGTCCTGATATGTCACTCCCAGACGCTGCCCACGTTACTTGAATGGGGGAGCATTCATGCTGAAGTCACACTGTTTCTCAGCGAGAAACGCAGTCAGCCTGTCCATGTCAACTTTCTTGAGTGCTTCCTTCAGTTCATTTTTGGCTCCCACTAAGTTGCTTCCTTGGTCACATTTAATCTGACGAACTGCACCACATATGGCTTTGAAGCAGCCCAGACCATTAATGAAGGCATCTGTTGACATGTCATCCAACATTTCAATATGAACGGCACGAGAGCAAAAACAGGTGAAGAGAAGACCATAACTTTTGTGCACTCTTCTTCCTTGCTTAATGATAAAAGGGAGGTGATGAGTCCATGTGCTCTGGAGGGAGATCAGCCATATTTTGCTCTTCTGTGGGTCTCCTGAGTTTTCTAAGTCACACTTTGGCAATGATGAGGTGCTACGGCCCGATTAATACCTGGGATCCATTAGTTATTTGACCTGATCTCATTAATGGTGTGAGGCCTTTTACCCTGGTGTTTCACCTTTTCCATGGTAGTGAGCAATTATCATTTTCGTGATGTGGTGTTCCTTGGGAATGATTACAGGGTGTTTGACTGAGTTAAGAGATGAGACAATCTTCCTGCCACCCTGAGCACAGAAATTTTGTCTAGGAAGGCATTGAGGCAGTACAACTCATTTTGGAGTGGCAGCTGAGTCCCTTTACTTAGTAACTAAAGCTCTTCATCTTCATACAGTGCATTTGGAAAGTACTCAGACCCCATTACTTTTTCCACATTTTGTTACGTTATAGCCTTATTTTATATCTGCAAATACAGATTTTTAGCAAATGTATTATTATACTTTTTTTGAAATGATATCAAATTTACATAATTATTCAGACCCTTTACTCAGTACACCGTTGAATCACCTTTGATAGGGATTACAGCCTTAAGTCTTCTTGGGTATGACCCTAGAAGCTTGGCACACCTGCATTTGGGGAGTTTCTCCCATTCCTCTCTGCAAATCCTCAAGCTCTGTCAGGTTGGATGTGGAGCGTTGCAGCACAGCTATTTTCAGGTCTCTCCAGAGATATTCGACCGGGTTCAAGTCCAGGCTCAGGCTGGGCCACCATTTGTCTTGATGATAGCTTTGCGCACACTTGGCATTCTTTCAACCAGCTTCTTGAGGTAGTCAACTGGAATGTATTTCAATTAACAGGTGTGCCTTGTTAAAAGTTCATTTGCAGAATTTCTTTCATTCTTAATACGTTTGAGCCAATCAGTAAGTGTTTTGACAAGGTAGGGGTAGTATAAAAAGACAGCCCAATCTGGAAAACTTCAAGAACTTTGAGAGTTTCTTCAAGTGCTGTTGCAAAAACCATCAAGCGCTATGATGAAACTGGCTCTCATGAGGACTGCTACAGGAAAGGAAGCCCCAGAGTTACCTCTGCTGCAGAGGATAAGTTCAGTAGAGTTACCAGCCTCAGAAATTGCAGCCCAAATAAATGCTTCACAGAGTTATTTCACCTTTATTTAACCAGGTAGGCTAGTTGAGAACAAGTTCTCATTTACAACTGCGACCTGGCCAAGATAAAGCAAAGCAGTGTTACACAAACAACAACACAGAGTTACGCATGGAATAAACAAACATACAGTCAATAACACAATAGAAAAAGTCTATATACAGTGTTTGCCAATAAGGTAAGATAAGGAAGGTAAGGCAATAAATAACCCATAATGGCAAAATAATTACAATTTAGCAATTAAACAATGGAGTGATAGATGTGCAGAAGATGAATGTGCAAGTAGAGATACTGGGGTGCAAAGGAGCAAAAAATAAATAAATAACAGTATGGGGATGAGGTAGTTGAATGGGCTATTTACAGATGGGCTATGTGCAGGTGCAGCGATCTGTAAGCTGCTCTGACAGCTGGTACTTAAAGTTAGTGAGGGAGATATGAGTCTCAAGCTTTAGTGATTTTTGCAATTCGTTCCAGTCATTGGCCACAGAACTGTAAGGAAAGGCGGCCAAAGGAGGAATTGGCTTTGGGGGTGACCAGTGAAATATACCTGCTGGAGAGCGTGCTACAGGTGGGTGCAGCTATGGTGACCAGTGAGCTGAGATAAGGCTTGGCTTTACCTAGAAAAGACTTACAGATGGAGCTAGTGGGTTTGGCGACGAATATGAAGCGAGGGCCAGCCAACGAGCGCATACAGGTCGCAGTGGTGGGTAGTATATGGGGCTTTGGTGACAAAACGGATGGCATTGTGATAGACTGCATCCAATTAGCTGAGTAGTTTGTTGGAGGCTATTTTGTAAATGACTTTGCCGAAGTCAAGGACCGTTAGGATAGTCAGTTTTACAAGGGTATGTTTGGCAGCATGAGTGAAGGATGCTTTGTTGCGAAATAGGATGCCGATTCTAGATTTAATTTTGGATTGTAGATGCTTAATGTGAGTCTGGAAGGAGAGTTTACAGTCTAACCAGACACCTAGGTATTTGTAGTTGTCCACATATTCTAAGTCAGAACCGTCCAGAGTAGTGATGCTGGACAGGCAGGCAGGTGCGGGCAGCGATCGGTTGAAGAGCATGTATTTAGTTTTACTTGCATTTAAGAGCAGTTGGAGGCCACCGAAGGAGAGTTGTATGGCATTGAAGCTTGTCTGGAGGTTAGTTAATACAGTGTCCAAAGAAGGGCCAGAGGTATGCAGAATGGTGTTGTTACGGATATCATTATCCTGTGTGTGTATCCTGTGTTCTTTTCTCTCCTTCTCCCCTCACAGGTGAAAATCATCACTCCCCAATCAGTCACCAATCCAATCATCAATCAGAAGACACACCTCCTCCTGTTTCCTACCTTATCACAGTTCCTTTCCCTTGGTTTAAAAACCCCATCAGTTGTTTGCTCTAGAGCTCAATCTCTCTGTAAATGCCATGTCTGTAGGTCTCTGTGTTTCACTCTCTTTGTGTATTAACCTCTCTTTTGTTTGAGGTCCTCCATAGCACTTTGTCATCACCTGTGAGTATTGTTTTTGCTTATGGTGTTTGCTGGTGGGAAAAGGGGAAACCAAGAGAAGTCGCCCATGGGCATACACTACCCGTAGGTGAACTTTTTTAAATACACTAGTTAGAACTGGGCGGACCACCCACTGTATTTTTGGTTAGTTAGTTAGCTGTTGTTAAAATAGGCTAGTCTAGCTTAGGGGTGTTTTGGATGTTTATTGTTTCTTTCCTTGGGTCCAGCTCAGCCCCTTTTCCTGCTCCCCCCATTACTGTGTGTTTATTAATAAACCCTGAGTTTGACGGTAGATTTCAGTAGTCGTGGTTAAATTTATTGTTGGAAGAGCAGGTGCTTGTGTTTCCGCTGCCTGAGCCTACTACCCCTGTAGCGGATGTTGCTGCTCCTGTAAGCCCATTGGTGTCTGATAATGAGGGAGAGGCTAAAACACCAGCCACGTTGTCCCGTTTTGATCCACTCTCCCCACTGTCAAATGGTGATGCCAGGTGGGATGTCCGTTTAGCACAGTTCCAACTGGAGGCAGAAGAGAGAGAGCCCAAATTAGGCGAGAGACTCTCCAGTTGGAGATGTGTAAAATTGAGGCAGATAAAGAACAGCGGCAGATGACGTCTAAAATGCGCCAGATGGAACTGGAGGCAGAGACAGCGAGGCTAGCCTCCGGTCCTGCTGTCACTGTTAGTGAGTCGTCCTCACCTGCTGTGTCCTCAAACACTTTTGACATTAGTAGGCAGATTGCCTTAGTACCTTTGTTCAGAGAGTCGGAGGTTGACTCCTATTTTTGTGTATTTGAGCGTATAGCCGTAGCATTGAAATGGCCTGAAGAGGTATGGTGTTTATTACTTCAGTGTAAATTAACTGGTAAAGCCCAAGAGGTTTTGTCAGCGCTACCTCTGGAGGACAGTTTGAATTATGAAGTGGTCAAAGCTACTGTTCTTCGTGCCTATGAGCTTGTGCCTGAGGCATACCGACAGAGATTTAGGTCTCATAGAAAGTCTTCTAGTAAGACTTATGTGGAATTTGCTAGAGACAAGGGAAATCTGTTTGATAAATGGCATGCTGCTAGTAAGGTAACTGATTTCAACTCTCTCCGGGAGTTAATCTTGTTGGAAGAGTTTAAAAATTGCTTACCCGAACGCATTGTAGTTTACCTAAACAAACAGAAAGTATCCTCCCTGGCAGAAGCGTCTGTGTTGGCAGACGAGTTTGTGTTGACGCACAAGAGTGTGTTTTCGGCTCATACTGAGAGTAGAGCCACTGAGTTTCCTACCTTTAGCCCTAGTCGACCAGCAGTAGTATATCAAGCACGCCAGAAGAATGAGCATCCCTGTTTCTATTGTCATAAAGTGGGACATATGATTAATGATTGCTTCCTGCTTAAACGCAAACAAGGGATGCCTCTACGTGCCAAGCCGCCAACAGGTGTTGGTCTAATTCGTACGGTTGTGAGGTCTGCAACAAAACAGGTGCCTCAGGGTAACTGTAGTTTGAAAGTCTCAGTCCCCGACCGCAGTTATGAACCATTCATATTCGAGGGGTTTGTGTCCACCAGACGAGAGCTACGCCGCTTTTTAGGGATGGTTGGCTACTACCGTAGGTTCTGTAAAAATTTCTCTGCGGTAGTTGCTCCATTGATCGATTTGCTTAGTCCGGCTAGATCATTTGTGTGGTCCCCTGATTGTAAGAGAGCTTTTGAATCTGCGATAGCACTCTTATGTAGTACCCCTGTACTTGCTGCTCCGGATTTTGAACAACCGTTCAAACTAGAGGTAGATACTAGTGCCAGAGGTGCTGGTGCTGTTCTACTGCAGCAGGACAAGAGTGGAGTAGATCATCCCGTTTGTTATTTTTTTCCGTAAATTTAATAAATGTCAAACAAACTATGCGACAATAGAACAAGAAGCTCTTGCTTTGTTGTTGGCTCTGCAATACTTTGAAGTATATATTGGTTCCAGTGCCCTACCAGTGATTGTATATACTGACCATAACCCCTTAGTTTTTCTCCACCGAATGTACAACCAGAAACAGCGCCTTATGCGTTGGACACTGATTGTACAGAATTATAATTTGGAGATCCGCCACAAAAAGGGTTCTGATAATGTGTTTGCGGATGCTTTGTCTCGTGTGTAATGATTGTGGTACAGTGCTTTGCGAAAGTATTCGGCCCCCTTGAACTTTGCAACCTTTTGCCACATTTCAGGCTTCAAACATAAAGATATAAAACTGTATTTTTTTGTGAAGAATCAACAACAAGTGGGACACAATCATGAAGTGGAACGACATTTATTGGATATTTCAAACTTTTTTAACAAATCAAAAACTGAAAAATTGGGCGTGCAAAATTATTCAGCCCCTTTACTTTCAGTGCAGCAAACTCTCTCCAGAAGTTCAGTGAGGATCTCTGAATGATCCAATGTTGACCTAAATGACTAATGATGATAAATACAATCCACCTGTGTGTAATCAAGTCTCCGTATAAATGCACCTGCACTGTGATAGATGAGAATAAAATTTGATTTGATTTAAAAGCGCAGAGAGCATCATGAAGAACAAGGAACACACCAGGCAGGTCCGAGATACTGTTGTGAAGAAGTTTAAAGCCGGATTTGGATACAAAAAGATTTCCCAAGCTTTAAACATCCCAAGGAGCACTGTGCAAGCGATAATATTGAAATGGAAGGAGTATCAGACCACTGCAAATCTACCAAGACCTGGCCGTCCCTCTAAACTTTCAGCTCATACAAGGAGAAGACTGATCAGAGATGCAGCCAAGAGGCCCATGATCACTCTGGATGAACTGCAGAGATCTACAGCTGAGGTGGGAGACTCTGTCCATAGGACAACAATCAGTCGTATATTGCACAAATCTGGCCTTTATGGAAGAGTGGCAAGAAGAAAGCCATTTCTTAAAGATATCCATAAAAAGTGTTGTTTAAAGTTTGCCACAAGCCACCTGGGAGACACACCAAACATGTGGAAGAAGGTGCTCTGGTCAGATGAAACCAAAATTGAACTTTTTGGCAACAATGCAAAACGTTATGTTTGGCGTAAAAGCAACACAGCTGAACACACCATCCCCACTGTCAAACATGGTGGTGGCAGCATCATGGTTTGGGCCTGCTTTTCTTCAGCAGGGACAGGGAAGATGGTTAAAATTGATGGGAAGATGGATGGAGCCAAATACAGGACCATTCTGGAAGAAACCTGATGGAGTCTGCAAAAGACCTGAGACTGGGACGGAGATTTGTCTTCCAACAAGACAATGATCCAAAACATAAAGCAAAATCTACAATGGAATGGTTCAAAAATAAACATATCCAGGTGTTAGAATGGCCAAGTCAAAGTCCAGACCTGAATCCAATCGAGAATCTGTGGAAAGAACTGAAAACTGCTGTTCACAAATGCTCTCCATCCAACCTCACTGAGCTTGAGCTGTTTTGCAAGGAGGAATGGGAAAAAATTTCAGTCTCTCGATGTGCAAAACTGATAGAGACATACCCCAAGCGACTTACAGCTGTAATCGCAGCAAAAGGTGGCACTACAAAGTATTAACTTAAGGGGGCTGAATAATTTTGCACGCCCAATTTTTCAGTTTTTGATTTGTTAAAAAAGTTTGAAATATCCAATAAATGTCGTTCCGCTTCATGATTGTGTCCCACTTGTTGTTGATTCTTCACAAAAAAATACAGTTTTATATCTTTATGTTTGAAGCCTGAAATGTGGCAAAAGGTCGCAAAGTTCAAGGGGGCCGAATACTTTCGCAAGGCACTGTATATACAGTGGGGCAAAAAAGTTTTTAGTCAGCCACCAATTGTGCAAGTTCTCCCACTTAAAAAGATGAGAGAGGCCTGTAATTTTCATCACAGGTACACTTCAACTATGACAGACAAAATGAGAAAAAAAATCCTGAAAATCACATTGTAGGATTTTTAATGAATTTATTTGCAAATTATGGTGGAAAATAAGTATTTGGTCAATAACAAAAGTTTATCTCAATACTTTGTTATATACCCTTTGTTGGCAATGACAGAGGTCAAATGTTTTCTGTAAGTCTTCACAAGGTTTTCACACACTGTTGCTGGTATTTTGGCCCATTCCTCCATGCAGATCTCCTCTAGAGCAGTGATGTTTTGGGGCTGTTGCTGGGCAACACGGACTTTCAACTCCCTCCAAAGATTTTCTATGGGGTTGAGATCTGGAGGCTGGCTAGGCCACTCCAGGACCTTGAAATGCTTCTTACGAAGCCACTCCTTCGTTGCCCGGGCGGTGTGTTTGGGATCATTGTCATGCTGCAAGACCCAGCCACGTTTCATCTTCAATGCCCTTGCTGATGGAAGGAGGTTTTCACTCAAAATCTCACGATACATGGCCCCATTCTTTCCTTTACACGGATCAGTCGTCCCAAAGCATGATGTTTCCACCCCCATGCTTCACAGTAGGTATGGTGTTCTTTGGATGCAACTCAGTATTCTTTGTCCTCCAAACACAGTTATATTTTGGTTTCATCTGACCATATGACATTCTCCCAATCTTCTTCTGGATCATCCAAATGCTCTCTAGCAAACTTCAGACGTACCTGGACATGTACTGGCTTAAGCAGGGGGACACGTCTGGCACTGCAGGACTTCAGGCACTGCAGGATTTGAGTCCCTGGTGGCGTAGTGTGTTACTGATGGTAGGCTTTGTTACTTTGGTCCCAGCTCTCTGCAGGTCATTCACTAGGTCCCCCCGTGTGGTTCTGGGATTTTTGCTCACCGTTCTTGTGATCATTTTGACCCCACGGGGTGAGATCTTGCGTGGAGCCCCAGATCAAGGGAGATTATCAGTGGTCTTGTATGTCTTCCATTTCCTAATAATTGCTAACACAGTTGATTTCTTCAAACCAAGCTGCTTATCTATTGCAGATTCAGTCTTCCCAGCCTGGTGCAGGTCTACAATTTTGTTTCTGGTGTCCTTTGACAGCCCTTTGGTCTTGGCCATAGTGGAGTTTGGAGTGTGACTGTTTGAGGTTGTGGACAGGTGTCTTTTATACTGTTAACAAGTTCAAACAGGTGCCATTAATACAGGTAACGAGTGGAGGACAGAGGAGCCTCTTACAGAAGAGGTTACAGGTCTGTGAGAACCAGAAATCTTGCTTGTTTGTAGGTGACCAAATACTTATTTTCCACTGTAATTTGCAAATAAATTCATTAAAAATCCTACAATGTGATTTTCTGGATTTTTTTTCTCGTTTTGTCTGTCATAGTTGAAGTGTACCTATGATGGAAATTACAGGCCTCTCTCATCTTTTTAAGTGGGAGCAATTGCACAATTGGGCGCTGACTAAATACTTTTTTGCCCCACTGTGTCAGGGCTTAAGAGGATCTGCAGAGAAGAATGAGAGAAACTCCCCGAATACAGATGTGCCAAGCTTGTAGCGCAATACCCAATAAGACTTGAGGCTGTAATCGCTGCCAAAGGTGCTTCAACAAAGTACTGAGTAAACGGTCTGAATACTTATGTAAATGTGATATTACATTGTTTTTTGTTGGGTTTTTTTGGGCAAGAATTTCTAAAAAACAGTTTTTGCTTTGTCATGGGGTATTTTGTGTAGATTGATGAGGGGGGAAACTATTTATATTCATTTTAGAGTAAGGCTGTAATGTAACAATGTGGAAAAAGTCAAGGGGTCTGAATACTTTCCGAATGCACTGTAATTAACTAATTAGCAGTCTTATGGCTTTCGTCTGTGAGCCGATGCTCTGGTACCGTTTGCTGGACGTTATAGCAATTTTTCTGTCACCGCCTGATGGAGGTCCTGTATTGAAGGGAGCTCGCCCCCCCCCCCCCCCCCCCCCTCTCTCTTCTGCTCTTGCCTGTAAACATAGAGTAATTGTGGTTTTGAGTCATTGCGACTTCCTTACTTGAACTCTTGTTCCTCAAAAATAAGTCAAGTGTGAATGATATATGTATGATGTGTAAAAACATCTGTATGTTTGTCTCTCCACTATGAAGGGTGCTTTCTTCTTGAACAAGGCAGAACACAGGAACACCAACATTCCCAGCCCCTCCACCTCCACAACTATGGCTGTCAGTCTGTCATCCCTGTACAAGAAAACTAATGGGCAGCTGAAAGTATCAGGCCTGTCTCACCACCACACTTGTGTGATAATCAGTTGCTTATCTCTAAAGTTTCTGTTTGGGATTATCTGTCAGTGGATAGATGCCTCTCACATTAACATTTGAATGCGTCTCTCTCCTGAAAAACAGAACATGATTTATTCTAGCTGTGAGAAGGTCAACGAGGCCATCAAGTCCCTGCATTCCTTACTGAACCTCTCCCTGGATGACTATGTGTTGCGCTTGGTTAGTCCCTCATATTATATTACATTCATATTATATTAGTATTTAATATTACACTGATGGCTCGAAGTATTGTGTGGAAAAAATCAAAAGCGCATTACAATGACTTGTGTTTTTACAGTGGCAAGATAACCCAAGTGTAGGTGAGAAGCAGGTGAGAGCCCTGGCCCAGACCTGGAAAACCAGCAATGACAAGGAGTGAGAGCGACGACAGGCCTTACATCACAACCTTCTCGCAAAACAACAATCAGTAAGCCGCAATTCTCAACATTTTATTTTTTCTTTCTGGTTTTGATATACCTTTAACTTGTAACTGCTTAACCTTACATCTTTCCCTGATTCCCCTCGACAGCTTACAATGTGCATCCAGACCATTTTGGCCAGTAGAAAAAACGAAATTACCCATACTGCCACGGTCACCAATCACACACCAGCTCTAACAGATTCTGCCAATAAACTTACACAGTGAGGCAGGAGGGATGTCTCCAGTCTCAGTCCCCTGTTCCACTAGAGGACGCTCTAGTCTAACCACAGTAACTACAGAGGGTTCTTAGTGCTTATTCCCCCCAAAGGGGTGACAGATGGGTGACAAACAACATTTCCGTTAAGGATCTACTTTATTTTACGTTGAAAATGAATGCATGTTCTATAGCAAAGGTATTGTTAAACATATGTTATGTTAAAAAAAAATATTTGGAAAAGATTTTCCTATGTGATTAATTGTATATTTCTGTCTTTCTCTAAAGCTATAATAAAACCTTTGTTTTTACCATTGTCTAAAACGTTATAGGTTTTATGGTTAATTTTTTTGCTTTGGTCGTTACACTTTATTTTATGGGTACAGTCAAATTACCAGGTAGTTGACCTCAAATAAGATGGTAATAATGATTGGTACTTCTTGGTACTTAATTCAAAAATATTTAATAAGTAACACTTGGATGATATGTCACTGTTAGTGAGGTACTGAATCATTTCAATAATACATCCTGTTCAATACATCCTCGCTCAGCGAAAATTCAGGTCAAGAAAACTGTGGGTTACTAGGATTGGAGAGATTGTTCATCAGAAGAAGTGTTTATGCTCAGTAGTTTTGTTTTTACTTTGGTGTAGAGCGGATGCTAAACTGATCTTTATCTCTGATGCTCCAGAAAGGTTGAATCAAACAGAAGAAAACAGGTCAGAGCCTGTCATGGAATGAAAACACGAACATTGCATGTTACAGTAAAAACTGTAAAACTCACTATAACATTGCTTTTTATAGGACATTGTGAAACTACTTAAGTGGATCTAATTGCATGCACAGAGGTTTGTCAAAAACGGTGACAACTGTATATTCCATTATAAACTGTCTCAATCATATTTCAAATGTTATCTTAACTTACCCAAAGCTACAGCCTTGTCATAAAAACATAATTGAACACACAGTTGCTTTGCATAGCAGTTGAATAGCCTCAGTGAACTGTTTACAATGGCAAATGAGGTAGAATTGGACTTGGAGAGCAGCAGAGAGGTATTGCAATACATCAGAGGAAGTCACACCCCGAGTAAACCCTAAAGGCATTGTAGAGAAAGAGATTGCACTCATTTCTGTTTGGCTTTCTCCAGATATAGTTCAGACACTTACTACCACAGCCATCAGAAGACTGATTCAACAGGGTTCACTGGACTGATGACAAGTATGCAACAGTATTGGACCACAGAAAGAGGTACTGTCAACTTTCTCATGTTTATTTTTGTTATATTTGATATTAGTCTTGTTGAAACAAGTGAATACTAAATCCACATATGAGAAACCAGATTCCCTGAAATAAATCAACAGCTGATCAGCTAGGTCTAATAGAGGGCTCTCCAACCCTGTTCTTGGAGTATTACAGTCCTGTAGGTTTTCCTTCCAACCCTAATCTAGCACACCTGTTCCTAATAATTATCTTGTTGATCATCTGAACCAGGTTAGTTACAACTGTGGTTGGAGCGAAAACATACAGAAGGGTAGCTCTCCAGGAACAGGGTTGGAGACCACTGGTCTAATATCATTAATTTACAAAATATTATAATTAGACATTGGACATCAATTCGGAAAGTATTCTGACCCCTTGACTTTTTCCACATTTTGTTATGTTACAGCCGTATTCTAAAATGGCTCTGGCTGGGCCACTCAAGGACATTCAGAGACTTGTCCCGAAGCAAGTCCAGCATTGGCTTGGCTGTGTGCTTAGGGTTGTTTTTCTGTTGGAAGTTGAACCTTTGCAGCAGTCTGAGGTCCTGAGCGCTCTGGAGCAAGTTTTCATCAAGGATCTCTCTTTGCTTTGCTTTGTTCATCTTTCCCTCTATCCTGACTAGTCTCCCAATCCCTGCCGCTGAAAAACATCCCCATATCATGATGCTGCCACCTCCATGCTTCACCGTAGGAATGGTGCCAGGTTCCCTCCAAACGTGACGCTTGGCATTGAGGCCAAGAGTTCAATCTTGGTTTCATAAGACAAGAGAATCTTGTTTCTCATGGTCTGAGAGTCTTTCGGTGCCTTTTGGCAAACTTCAAGCGGGCAGCCATGTGCCTTTTACTGAGGAGTGGCTTCTTTCTGCCCACTCTACCATAAAGGCTTGATTGGTGGAGTGCTGCAGAGATGGATGTCCTTCTGGAAGGTTCTCCTATCTCCACAGAGGAACTCTGGAGCTCTGTCAGAGTGACCATCTAGTTATTGGTCATCTCCCAGCAGCCAGCTCTAGGAAGAGTGTTGGTGCATCCAATCTTCTTCCACTTAAGAATGATGGAAGCCACTGTGTTCTTGGGGATCTTTTTTGGTACCCTTCCCTAGATCTGTGCCTTGACACAATATTGTCTCGGAACTCTACGGACAATTCCTTCGACCTCATGTCTTGGTTTTTATTCTGACATGAACTGTCAACTGTGGGACCTTTATATAGACACGTATATGCCTTTCCAAATCATGTCCAATCAATTGAGGTGGACTCCAATCAAGTTGTAGAAACGTCTCAAGGATGATCAATGGAAACCGGATGAACCTGAGCTCAATTTCGAGTCTCATAGCAAAGGGTCTGAAAACTTATGTAAATAAGGTATTTCTGTTTTTATTAGTAATACATTGGCAAACACATTTGCAAAAGTTTTGGTTTGTCATTATGGGACATTGTGTTTATTTTTTAAATCCATTTTAGAGTATTGTGTTTATTTTTTAATCAATTTTAGAATAAGGCTGTAATGTAACAAAATGTGGAAAAAGGGAAGGGTTCTGAAAACTTAAATGCACTATGTGAAAAATAGTTCCTGTAAAGTGGCTCTGTCTATTTTTGTTAGAAAAACACAGGTTTAAAAATCTATCAGTCGTTGTTGGCTAGTTTTATAAAGTAACCACAACATCTGATAGTAAAGCATATAATCAGATTCTGTCTTTATGCCCCTCATGTGGCTGTAAAAATGTACGGTAAATAGGTAGCATCGGAAGAGGAGATTAAATGCGAAGAGGTAATTAAATGCCTCAACATAATGTACTATTAGTATTCACCTTTTCAGTCTTTTGTTTGCTGTCTTTTTACCTTCCAGTACTTGCAGTACATTTTCCATACCTGTGTCTCCCTCCCTTTATTCACAGGTAATATGAGTTTGGAATCAGAGGTGAGGAATCTGACGTGCGATTGTCCCATTGACAGCTTCAAGCGCAGCGTGTTTCCTGCTGCATACCTGCTCTTCTTCTTCCTGGGCCTGATAGCCAACAGTGCCTCCCTCTGGGTCTTTCTGAGCATGTACAGGAGGAAGAGGAGTATCACCACAGTCAACCTGTACATGTTGAACCTGCTGTTGTCTGACCTCATGCTGGTGTGCTCACTGCCACTCAGGGCAGCATACTACCTGCTGGACTCCCATTGGCCGTTTGGGGACATCACCTGCCGCCTGGTCTCCTACGTATTCTATATCAACATGTATGGCTCTGTCTACTTCCTGCTGGCCCTGAGTGTCCTCCGTTACCTGGCCGTATCGCGCCCCTATACGTTCATGAATCTGGAGGGGGGATCCTGTGGTTGGGGAGGGTGTCTACTCATCTGGATCTTTGTGTCCCTGGCCTCCGCACCCCTACTGAGTTCTGGGACTATCCAGGAGGGGGAAGAGCGGACCCGCTGTCTGGAATTGGGCAGCAGCCTTGGCACCATCATCGTCCTGAACCGTGCTGCCCTGGTGGTTGGCTTCACCCTGCCCTTCACTGTCATCTCTGTCTGCTACGCGTGTGTGCTGCTCAGCTTGAGGCAGTGTAGGGCTGGGGTGGAGGGGATGAAGAGGCCCTCCAGGAGGAAGTCTTGTGCCCTTGTTATCCTCGGTCTCGGCATCTTCATGATCTGCTTCTTGCCCTATCATGTAGTACGAACCTTCTTCCTGGCAGCAGAGCGGAATGCTCAGCTAAATGGTTGTGTGGATTCTTGCAGCTATCTCCAAGGGATTCGGAAGGCCGCCGTGGTAACGCTCTGTCTTGCCACAGGGAATAGCTGCCTGGACCCCTTCCTTTTCTTCTTTGTGGGAGAAAACTTCAGAGATTTCTGTATGAAAAATGGTAGGAGACAGAGGAGAGTTGTTAACAACACAGAGAGACAGAGGCTTCAAGTGCTACAGCCCATTGAATTAACAGTAAATTGATAAACTTTACACCTTTTTGTAAACATACCAACAATTTTGCATTCAAAGTTTTTTTTATTTTTTACATTTGCTTATCTGGTATTACATTATGAACTTTTGTTATGGGTTGTGTCAGTCATTTATCTATCTGCTTTAAAATAAATACATTTCAATATGTAAAGAGTGATCTCAATCTGTCTCGACTTGAAATGTATGATTGGGCTACTTTTACATAGCACACATTGGTCCTGGAGGCCTGTGCCTGTCTCCCTGCTCTATAGAATGGATGACTTGTAGTGCTGTAATTCGTGTAGATTATTCAGCCGATTTTAATTTAATTTATTTATTTGTAATAATGACAATTGCAACAATACTGAATGAACACTTATTTTAGCTTAATATAATACATCAATAAAATCAATTTAGCCTCAAATAAATAATGAAACATGTTTAATTTGGTTTAAATAATGCAAAAACAAAGTGTTGGAGAAGAAAGTAAAAGTGCAATATGTGCCATGTAAGAAAGCTAACGTTTAAGTTCCTTGTTCAGAACATTTTATTTTATCCGTTATTTTACCAGGTAAGTTGACTGAGAACACGTTCTCATTTGCAGCAACGACCTGGGGAATAGTAACATGAGAACATATGAAAGCTGGTGGTTCCTTTTAACATGAGTCTTAAATATTCCCAGGTAAGAAGTTTTAGGTTGTTATTATAGGACTATTTCTCTCTTTACCATTTGTATTTCATTAACCTTTGACGATTGGATGTTCTTATAGGCACTTTAGTATTGCCAGTGTAACAGTATAGCTTCCGTCCCTCTCCTCGCTCGAACCAGGAACCCATCGAGAACAGCCACCCTCGAAGCAGCATTACCCATGCAGAGCAAGGGGAACAACCACTCCAAGTCTAAGAGGGAGTGACGTTTGAAACACTATTAGCGCGCACCCTGCTAACTAGCTAGCCATTTCACATCGGTTACACCAGCCTAATCTCGGGAGTTGATAGGCTTGAAGCATTGCGAAGAGCTGCAGGCAAAACGCACGAAAGTGCTGTTTGAATGAATGCTTACGAGCCTGCTGGTGCCTACCACCGCTCAGTCAGACTGCTCTATCAAATCATAGACTTAGTTATAACATAATAACACACAGAAATACGAGCCTTAGGTCATTAAAATGGTAGAATCCGGAAACTATCATCTCGAAAACAAGACGTTTATTCTTTCAGTGAAATACGGAACCTTTCTGTATTTTATCTAACGAGTGGCATCCATAAGTCTAAATATTCCTCTTACATTACACAACCTTCAATGTTATGTCATTATTACGTAAAATTCTGGCAAATTAGGCGTCCCAAACTTACATATACACTGACTCTGCGTGCAATGAACGCAAGAGAAGTGACACAATTTCATCTGGTTAATATTGCCTGCTAACCTGGATTTCTTTTAGCGAAATATGCAGGTTTAAAAATATATACTTCTGTGTATTGATTTTAAGAAAGGCATTGATGTTTATGGTTAGGTACACATTGGCGCAACGACAGTCCTTTTTCACGCTAGATAAACTAGTAATATCATCAATCATGTGCAGTTAATTAGTGATTATGATTGTTTTTTATAATATAAGTTTAATGCTAGCTAGCAACTTACCTTGGCTTACTACATTCACGTAACAGGCAGGCTCATCCTGGAGTCCAATGTAATCAGGTGGTTAGAGCGTTGGACTAGTTAACTGTAAGGTTGCAAGATTGAATCCCCGAGCTGACAAGGTAAAAATCTGTCGTTCTGCCCCTGAACAAGGCAGTTAACCCACCGTTCCTAGGCCGTCATTGAAAATAAGAATGTGTTCTTAACTGACTTGCCTAGTTAAATAAAGATTAAATAAAGGTGTAAAAAAAAACTTTAAAAAACGGCCAAATTGGTGTCCGAAAATCGGCCATTCCGATTAATCGGTCAACCTCTATTCTGAACTATGCAAGTCCTATCTTCTGTTCATTTCCTCAATGTTTTTATATGTCAGAATCATGTAATTACACATGAATAGAAGTTACTTTTGGTTATGTCTATTTTGGCAGAAATCTAAATTTTGCCAGTACATTTTAAGAGGTTAACGACATTTCCAGAGAGAGTTAGTTTATCACCCATTGACTCCTGGTTTTGGGTGTGGGGGATGGGTGGTGGGGTGAGCTGCTTGAGAGTGCTGTGAGATGGTGAAGTCACCAGCAGGGGACGTCCTAACACAGGCTTCCTTATGTATTG
This sequence comes from Oncorhynchus clarkii lewisi, assembly GCF_045791955.1. Lineage (NCBI taxonomy): Eukaryota > Metazoa > Chordata > Actinopteri > Salmoniformes > Salmonidae > Oncorhynchus > Oncorhynchus clarkii. The sequence goes on from NC_092158.1 coordinate 28,692,268, forward strand.
TTACAGATAGAGAATTGTCCAATGGAGGTCCGTGGACAACTCTGCTCGGGGGGGCTTCAGAGATGTCTGGATTTCACCCACATTAAGTAAAATGATTAATGCTTACATGCTAAAACAGCATGTATTTTCTTTTCTGAATTCCTTAAATTAGATACCATGCGCTTAGTGTTATCTCTGTATTTTCCCCCCTATATTTTAAGCATCAACCAGCACATGCGTCTGTATCTGCTGTTCAGACTCCTCCATTGAGAACTGCATTGAACTTGCTAATGGTAAATATGAAGAAAAAAAGTGTCACATTTTTCCTCAACTACTATGGCTCTGCTACCATGATATAACACATTCAGATAATCCTTTTGACAGGTGACTTGGTTTCCTCCTCTGTTCATTGTGACCATTGTTTGTTTTTTTCTCTTTTGCAGTTCAAGTAGAAAATATTTTGGGGGCTCATGTGTCTGCAGCAAGACCAGCCCTAAATTTGGCAAGGAAGCCTGCTCAGGTGAAACAAATACAGGCAAAACTGTGAAAAGCTTGATTTGTGTTGATCTGTTTTTATAACAGTATACCTTAAATAATCTTAATGTAATTATACACTACTTTTCAAAAGTTTGGGGTCACTTAGAAATGTCCTTGTTTTCCATGACAACATACATGAAATGAATTGCAAAATGAATAGGAAATATATTTAAGATGTTGATAAGGTTATAAATTATGATTTAGTTTTTTACATTTAAATAATAATTATGTCCTTCAAACTTTGCTTTCATCAAAGAATCCTCAATTTGCAGCAATTACAGTCTTGCAGACCTTTGGCATTCTAGTTGTTAATTTGTTGAGGTAATCTGAAGAGATTTCATCCCATGCTTCCTGAAGCACCTCACACAAGTTGGTTGGCTTGATGGGCACTTCTTACTTACCATACGGTCAAGCTGCTTCCACAACAGCTCAATAGGTTGAGATCCGGTGACTGTGCTGGCCACTCCATCATAGACAGAATACCAGCTGACTACTTCTTCCCTAAATTGTTATTGCGTAGTTTGGAGCTGTGCTTTGGGTCATTGTCCTGTTGTAGGAGGAAATTGGCTCCATTAAGCGCCGCCCACAGGGTATGGCATAGCGTTGCAAAATGGAGTGATAGCCTTCCTTCTTCAAGATCCCTTTTACCCTGTACAAATCTCCCACTTTACCACCACCAAAGCACCCCCAGACCATCACATTGCCTCTACCATGCTTGACAGATGGCGTCAAGCACTCCTCCAGCAAGCACTCCTCTTACGAATGTTCTTCTTTGTGATCCGAACATTCGTCTGTCCATAACACATTTTTCCAATCTTCCTCTGGCCAGTGTCTGTGTTCTTTTGCCCATCTTCTTTTTTTATTTTTATTGGTCAGTCTGAGATACGGCTTTTTCTTTGCAACTCTGCCTAGAAGGGCAGCTTCCCGGAGTCGCCTCTTCACTGTTGACGTTGAGACTGGTGTTTTGCGTGTACTATTTAATGAAGCTGCCAGTTGAGGACTTGTGAGGCATCTGTTTCTCAAGCTAGACACTAATGTACTTGTCCTCTTGCTCAGTTGTGCACCGGGGCGTCCCACTCCTCTTTCTATTCTGGTTAGAGCCAGTTTGCGCTGTTCTGTGAAGGGAGTAGTACACAGCGTTATATGAGATCTTCAGTTTCTTGGCAATTTCTCGCATGGAATAGCCTTGATTTCTCAGAACAAGAATAGACTGACGAGTTTCAGAAGAAAGTACTTTGTTTCTGGCCATTTTGAGCCTGTAATCAAACCCACAAATGCTGATTCTTCAGATACTCAACTAGTCTAAAGAAGGCCAGTTTTATTGCTTCTTTAATTTGCACAACAGTTTTCAGCTGTGCTAACATGATTGCAAAAGGGTTTTCTAATGATCAATTAGCCTTTTAAAATTATAAACTTGGATTAGTTAACACAACGTGCCATTGGAACACACAACCCAGGCCCCTCAAACACAGAAAAAAAACTAAAGGTTTCTGGTTCGAATACCCGATTCGACAAGGTGAAAAATCTGTTGATGTGCCCTTAAGCAACTGCTCTTGAGTTGCTGTTGAAAATAGCAGACCCTGGCCGTGACCCCACTCTGAGGGTGTCTCAAGGACAGTTGGGATATGCATAAAACACATTTCCAATTCACACATGCATATTAATACACACTTGTGCATGTGAAATAGGACAAATATAAGCACCCACCAAAATATTATTCTTCTTATTATTATTATTATTATTATTATTATTATGGCATTTATCAATGTTATCCATAGTTATATACAGATTATAAAGCAAATGACTTTCATTGTGATGAACACTGTATAGGACTTGGAAGATAGTCATTAGGAGAAAGGGATAGAGAAGGAGGAAAAGGATGAAGAGCCAGTTGCTCAGCTGAAGAAAGAGAGGAAGGTAAGATTCGTCCTCTGGTCATTTGTGTTCTTTGCTAGGTTTGAATTAATCTGTCTATGTTGGCAAAATGATTCTTTGCTTCGGCTTGATGTTACACATAATATGGGATTTGAAATCGTTTTCTTGAAGGCCAAACTGAAATCGAGTGCGAAGAAGACCTCTGCTGACCATGGTACTGAAGAAGGTTCAAGATTTTTCTATATTAAAATATTGTTTTTCCCGGTACTACTGTTTGGTTAGCGTGCTCTTTGTTGTGCGGATTCATAAAAACTCATTTATTTAGTTCTTCAGGTCTATCTGTGGCATTCTGTTCATCCAGAGCTCAGTCTCCAGATAAATACCAAAACAGAGTGGAAGAGGACATCTGCTTCCAAATCCTGATCAATGAGGAATGTCACTGATTCAGCATACCAATCTACAGTTGAAATCGTTTACATACACCTTAGCCAAATACATTTAAACTCAGTTTTTCTCAATTCCTGACATTTAATCCTAGTAAAAATTCCCTGTTTTAGGTCAGATTTTATCACCAGTTTAATTTAAGAATTGGAAATGTCAGAATAATAGTAGAGATAATAATTTATTTCAGCTTTTATTTCTTTCATCACATTCCCAGTGGGTCAGAAGTTTACATACACTCAATTAGTATTTGGTATCATTGCCTTTACATTGTTTAACTTGGGTCAAATGTTTCGGGTAGCCTTCCACAAGCTTCCCACAATAAATTGGGTGAATTTTGGCCCATTCCTCCTGACAGAGCTGGTGTAACTGAGTCAGGTTTGTAGGCCTCCTTGCTCGCACACGCTTTTTCAGTTCTGCCCACATATTTTCTATAGGATTGGGGTCAGGGCTTTGTGATGGCCACTCCAATACTTTGACTTTGTTGTCCTTAAGCAATTTTGCCACAACTTTGGAAGTATGTTTGGGGTCATTGTCCATTTGGAAGACCCATTTGCGCCCAAGCTTTAACTTCCTGACTGATGTCTTGAGACGTTGCTTCAATATATCCACATAAATTCCCTCCCTCATGATGCCATCTATTTTGTGAAGTGCACCAGTCCCTCCTGCAGCAAATCACCCCCACAACATGATGCTGCATCCTCCGTGCTTCCCGGTCGGGATGGTGTTCTTTGGCTTGCAAGCCTCCCCCTTTTTCCTCCAAACATAACGATGGGCATTATGGCCAAACAGTTCTATTTTTGTTTCATCAGACCAGAGGACATTTCTCCAAAAAGTACGATCTTTGTCCCCATGTGCAGTTGCAAACCATAGTCTGGATTTTTTTATGGCGGTTTTGGAGCAGTGGATTCTTCCTTCTTGAGCGACCTTTCAGGTTATGTCGTTTTACTGTGGATATATATACTTTTGTACCTGTTTCCTCTAGCATCTGAACATAGGTCCTTTGCTTTTGTTCTGGGATTGATTTGCACTTTTTGCGACAAAGTACATTCCTCTCTAGGAGACAAAGTGTCTCCTTCCTGAGCGGCATGACGGCTGCGTGGTCCCATGGTGTTTATACTTGCGTGCTATTGTTTGTACAGATGAATGTGGTACCTTCAGGCGTTTGGAAATTGCTCCCAAGGGTGAACCAGACAGACTTGTGGAGTTCTACAATTTGTTTCTGATGTCTTGGCTGATTTCTTTTGATTTCCTGTGATGTCAAGCAAAGAGGCAGTGAGTTTGAAGGTAGGCCTTGAAATACATCCACAGGTACACCTCCAATTGACTCAAATTATGTAAATTAGCCTATTTTCTGGTATTTTCCAAGCTGTTTAGTGGCACAGTCAACTTAGTGTATGTAAACTTCTGATCCACTGGAATTGTGATACAGTGAATTATAAGTGAAATCATCTGTCTGTAAACGATTGAAATTGAAATTTGTGGAGTGGTGAAAAACGCGTTTTAATGACTCCAACCTAAGTGTATGTAAACTTCTGACTTCAACTGTATATACAACAAACCTGCCTGATCCACTACAAAACAACTGAAAATGTTCATTTGTGTTTTTATCAGAAAGTAGAAGGTTATTCAAGAGGGCATGTGACATAAGTTAATCTGTACATTTGATACATTTGATGTATGATTATTTAATAGAAAGTTGGACATAAAGTTTATCATATTGACTACTAAGCATTAACACCACAGCCTCTCAAAAATAAATACCATGCTCTTTTTTTATATATATTGAAACACGACCAAAGTACACCTTGCCAAAATGTGCAGGAAGATAATGAAAGCGGTTTCCTACATAAAGGATAGAGATCCTCATCCCGGCCCTTGCACACATACAAGAGCTTGATGCCGCTAGAGAAGCTAGCACCTCTCCCTCACTGACTGGATCAGAGTTCTCCACCATTGCAAGCATCCAGGAACGCATGGTGAGGTTTAATAAAGAAGGTCTACCCAAGAGACCTGGCAGTGGAAAGTATCTGTGCACTCAACAGGTCAAGACTCCCCACTGCCATTGACATTGAACATAAGCTGGAGTTGATCCACGAACACAGTTACCACATCGGCGGTGGCAGACATTATTACACCCACTCCACGTTCTTCTAGAAAGTATGTTTACCAAACACACCTCAACTGTGTGCCTGACTAAAATAATATTTTCACTGTATACATTCCCAATTCAGGTTAACCTTTTCACACATTACACAACGTGAGATTTCTGAGAATACAAAGCAAAGATCCCATTGGGCACAACCTTGTTGAATCAACATTGTTTCAATGTGATTTGTCAACATATTGTGATGTGGAATCTAATTGGAAACTACATTGGATTTGCAAAAAGTAATCAACATAAACTGTTGTCTTGAGGGTGAAATTTCAACCACAGGATTATGTCATCATGGTAACCAATTTTCAATTTAGACAAATATGTTGCGTTTTTACCTTTGAAATAACCTTATATCCACTATCAGAAAAAAAACTGGGCAGCACCTCCTACTGGTAAGTAAATATCCTGTATATACAGCTATCCCTTTGGCGTCCCATCCCGTGTTTTAAAGAAGCCCAGCTTAGCTTTGATATTTGTCTCTGACTACTACCAATGTGCAAATGATTATTAAGAGATCTCCACTTAATTACTAAATTGATTCACTGTTGTTATCAAAGTCATTCCAAAAGGCAGGTTTAATAGAGCAAATGAAATGTAACCATGTATTCATATATTATCAATGATACTATTTAGGCCTATATAGCATTTATGAAGTCATCAACAGCTATGGTTTCCATATAGGCCTAGGGTGTGAAGCTTTGGTTGATTTCAAATTGAATCTTCAAATGAATAATTCATGTGTTTGATTAACGTTTCCATCTCAACGAAAAGTCAAAGTTAAAGAAAAGGACAATCAAATCAAACTTGATTTGAAGTGCATTTAAAGCTGGATTTGACTTGATTTTGTTCAATTCTTTAACTTGGATTTTTCGTTTAGATGGAGACGTGAATACACCATATAAATTATTAATTTGTAGACAAACTGGAAATTGAATTGTGTTTGGTCGTTAACGCAACCAAATATCAACATTTGAAGGAGATGTATATTCTGCTAGGATAGTTCCATATTGCCACTGACTTAGTCTGGCTTTAATTCCAGTTTGTCTACAAATGAATAATTGCTATGTCGGATTCACGTCTCCATCTTACAAACTACTGTAACAGTATTTATTCAACCTTAAAATGAGTACCACATCCATGGCCACATTTTGAGGTAACTGTAACAGTATTTATTCAACCACATCCATTGCCACCTTTTGAGGTTACTAACTATAAATGTCTTTATACATAGTCAGCGTGCATGTTCAAGAGCATCCAAAGGTCACGAGATTGCTTCACAATTGCATTAATAATCTGTGCAGAATCTCTCAGTGAGGCCAATTAGGAGGAGTAGTGGCTTCAAAGGCCTTTATCTTCTTTATTTATGTAATGCAGCAAAAGCCTCAAGGTCTCAGTAATGTGAAAACACTCCTATATACACCAAGGAACTCCAAGTTCAACTGAGTGGCTGGACGATTGCTTCCCTACCATTAGAAGCACATGTATTGATGCAAGGGATGATATTACGTCGATGGCCTCACTGAGTGAAAACATGAATGATGTTGTGAGTATCATCATTGAAAATCTTGATCCTGAAGTGTTGCAGCAAATCGCTTCTCTAGACTGATCTAACATGGATGGAAGAACTTATCTTAAGGGAGAAGATTCATTCATTGTGCCATAACCTTGTGGATCAACTTGAGAGCCTCATTCGGGAGCAGAATAGCATCCCACTAATCACATTGGTGGTTGTCGGGAAGTGCGTCTCTGACACAATTCTGCTTAAAGGGGAAGTTCACCCAAAAACACTTTTGGGCCCTTTATAACACTTGCCTAGACGTTTGTCGGTACCCCAGGCAGTTTTTAGGTTCATTAGTTGAGTATTTAGATGTAGTTAATAAAATTATTATACCCCCGCCTTCCCCATAGAAACCCCATGCAAAGTCAAAGTCCATCATAAATACCTCCTAAAAACACTAATCTGGCCTCCCATGACCGCAATAGTGCTTGTAATGACTTTCTCGGCACAATTTTCAGATATTATTTCAGTAGGCAAATTTTAACCAATGTATTTTGTTTTTTTATATTGAAATCCAGGAAGTAGATTAATGCGCGCCACGAGTTGAGACCTAGGTCGGGACTTCCGAGGTGGGCGTGGTTGAAGGTGAAGATGTAAACAAGAATTTTCTGTTCCCACTCTGCCCTCACAGTAAAATACAGAGATCTAAATACTCAAACAATCGACTTAAACATTTTCTGGTCAGCTGATAAACAGCCAGGCAATTTTTTATAAAGGGCCCAGAAATGTTTTTGGGTAAACTTCCCTTTTAACTGTGAAAGGAGAGAAGCAAGCTAGGAAGCCCTTCTCCGAACTCATCTACTTGTTCACTGAGGAGTCAGTGAAGCGATGGCTGCTTCCCCACTGGGCACAGACATCAGACGTGATACCATGAACCTGTTCACAAGGGCAATCTGTCACCAAGTGATAGACAATGTGTCTGTGGCTATTAGTCCAACAGTGAATGACAACATCCATGATAGAGGCATCTGTCATAGCCACTGGATCTGAGGAGCAAATCTGGAGTCTCTTCAGTGCTCCTCAGGTTGTCAAACAAGCCAAAGGGTGATTCAGATTCTTGCCAAAGATTGCCAACTTCAAAATAAACCTCAAGGTACACCAGAAATGGTCCTAGTTTAGATATGATTGTTTTTTGTATTTATATGGGTATCTTACAACAAAACATGAAAACCAATTATTGGTATTACTTGTCTTGTCTTTAATTAGTAACGTATGAAGGAGAAGAGGACCAAGGTGCAGCGTGGGATGTGTCCATATTTATTAAATTAACACGGAAATAACAAAGAGAATGACCAAAAACAGTTCTGGCTGGTGCAGCAGACACACAACAGAAAACAGAAAATAATCACACACGAAACACAATATAAAACAGGCTCCCTAAATATGGTTCTCAATCAGGGACAAAGATTGACAGCTGCCTCTGATTGAGAACCATACCAGGCCAAACACAGAAATGGCAAATCATAGAAAAACTACCATAGACAACTCACCCAACTCACGCCCTGACCATACTAAAATAAAGACATAACAAAAGAACTAAGGTCAAAACGTGACACCCTGTTAATTGCTGTTGTGTAAATTGTGGTGATTTAAGAATTACAATCATTAAGACAGACTTTATTTGGAAATAGCGCTTCAACGAAAAGGAGGTCCGGTCCGCAGATGAAGCACAGGACCAATGGTAGGTTTCCAGATCAGGATGAGTATTGCATTAAGTCCAATTGCTATTCATTATTTTATCACAAACTATTTTTCCCAGTCCCACAACATTAGCAACATGAGTACAAAATCATTATAAAATCCTAATTTTTGCAGGCTTATACTTTGAAATTCATGCCAACTTTCTCGGTTGTCTCTAGCACCCCACATAGTGCCGAAACTGTTACGGCTACCCCTGAGGAAAGTCTTCCCTCCACCTCTTACCCCGAGAAGAAGGAACAAAACCCCCCCATCTTTGTCAGGATGTTCTCGGCCATCAACAAAGGCCTTCGCAACACCTTCATACGTTCATCTAATATGAAGCTATTGTTACAATAAGTGACTTAAATCATTAAATAAATACTATTGCATTATTTCACAAAAAGACTCTGTCAAATTCAGTGTAACTCACTTGGTTAAATGTATTTCAATAGAGATTATTGAAATACATTTGAGGCTCCCGAGTGGTGCAGCGGTCTAAGGCACTGCATCTCAGTGATGGAGCCGTCACTACAGACCCTGGTTCGATCCCAGGCTGTATCACAACTGCCCATGATTGGGAGTCTCATAGCGCAGCGCACAATTGGCCCAGCATCGTCCGTGTTAGGGGAGGGTTTGGCCGAGGTAGGCTATCATTGTAAAATAAGAATTTGTTCTTAACTGACTTGCCTAGTTAAATAAAGGTTCAATAAAATATGTATACTGCTTGAATGGGGGAATATTTCACCAACCACAAGAGCATTAGACTGTTCTGAATGTTAAAGCAGTAGTTCACTAATCAGAAGTTTAAGCTGTTTATCAGTTTGCATTTGGTTTAGCATTGTCAATATTGAATGAACACTGTAAATGGGGACCCTGAAAATGTATTATTTCAGTTTATTGGAAAAACAATTGATATGATATGGACCTGTAAGGAACCTGTAACATCATGTATTTGAGAGTTGTAGGATAAATACAAATGGAATATACAGGAAACCTTTACTTTTCACGGCAACATATTATGTACTGTAGCCTACATAAAAAATTGCCAACAACTCTGAAATAGAATGCGCAATAACACACTAAAAGGACAAGTTGAGATAACTTTCTGAAAACATTGTATGGCATACAGTACTACACACTGTCTTCAGAGATGAAGTCTCACTGGAGACACTTATTAGATGAGATAAGTAAGACACACTATTTTCAACATCATAGTATTTGGGAATAATAACTTTGAATTCTAGAGAGAGCTCAATCTGTGTTTAGCAGTAGTCTTAAAGCAATGAAGCCAAAACCCAAGATAGAGGGGCGGACTATAATGCTATAGTAGAAGGACATAGCATAGTGCCTGCCTGGTGATCCAAATACAGTCCTACTCTGAAGGACTCATTCTAGTTTGTGCTTGTATTACAGTATTAGTGAGGCAGGTGTTTTCAAACTACAGAAAATGGACAGACGCATACGTGTGTGTGTGTGTGTTTGTCTGTTTATAGTAGCTCCAACATGTGGCATTGTTCCAGTATGGTCTGTGCGCTGTGCTCGTGTGTGTACCTCTCTCATAGAGTGTATTACAATGTTTAGCACCGTCCTGCCTCCTTTTCCTCCTTGCTCACACAAACACACTAAATCCAGAAACACTCTTCGGTCAGGCAGTACTGCATACACCAGCTCAGCCACATTGCTGATCAACCAGGGGTGATGGGGGGCCAGGGTCATGGTGTACACATCCCTAGGCAACAGGGGCAGGGTTTGTGTGTGTGTGACTGTGCTTGTCTGCATACATGTGTGTTGTTGCAATTAAATAATTCCTACTGACCAAGTGCCAGCCAGCTTACTATTTTCTGTTCTGGTAGAACAGCTACAAAAGTATTTAGCTCTTTGAGGATTTATATTTACAAAGCCGTGTTGCTTATCATGGGGCTCAGCATCAATTTCACTAGAGGGCCTCGGAGCTGAGGCTTGAGCACCCGCGAGATCCTCACAGCGTTTACATATGACTGATGGTAGCTCCACCCAATCAGAGTTCCTTGTATAGTATTTTAGACCAATAGATTTACTTGACATTGTGTAGGGGGCGGTAGTTATGCATTCCCGGTTAAGGAACCGCTACATTCAACAGTGGCGGCAGCTTCCAAACTGTCAGGTATCAAAGAAGGGTGTACTCTTTCATGCCAAAGACATTATCTGACTTCATTCGGTATTTGAATTTTATTTTGAGAAAAACAATGCTATCCAAGGTGTAGCAATTTGGAATCTGTGTTCAAGCACTTCACTACGGGTATGTAACTAACCAAGCATATATTACCTCGCTAGCAAGCTGGCTAACGTTAGCTAGCTAGCTAGCTAACTTAGCTGTTATTTACCAACACAGACCGAGCAAGCACACTTGCCCGCTAGTTTAGTTACTTGCAAGATAGCAGTGTAATTAAGTTATCATGCAGTATTATAGTTAGCAGAAAACAGCAGTTCATTTGCAAGCCTGCTCGCTAGCTGGTTTAGTTATCGTTCGTTAGCTAGCAAACCAGATGTTGTTGGCTAGTTAAGTTCTCTCCAGCTAAACTAACGTTATTTATTTTATTTAACCATTATTTAACTTGGCATATATTAGCTATATTACGTTCCAGCAAAGATTCGTAATCACATTTTCATTGGCTAGTTACTCAATACTAGGCCTACATTTAGTTTGTCAACATTGATGCCCAGTAGTGGGCATGTGTGAGATGCTGTGAATCGATTGATTGTCTGTCTCGGTCTTGTAGGTCTGTAGACGTTGCGACCAAAGCAGGGAGATGGAGGTGGGCTCAGTGGTACAGGAGGACATTATTTTCCGAGGAGTAGGGTTTGCTGTGAAGATAGAGCTAGAAGAAGGATTGCTAATAGTCGTGATATCTGATGCAATGACAGCTGACCAGTGGAGGGGAGAGTTCGATCCAGCATGTAAGTGAAGTATTGTTAAATTACAATTAATTTATGTGGACATTGTAGACATGACTATTTATGGTCTTATCATGTTTTCATTGTGTTCCAGACATCGAAGACCTCACTCGCAAAACAGGCAACTTCAAGCAATTTCCCATCTTCTGCAGCATGTTGGAATCTGCTGTTAGTAATGTGAGTCTGTGAAGCATTAAAGGAAGCTAAAACATGTATGATTTAAAAGTGTTGTGATTTATAATGCATTATTTTTCTTCAGACTAGTGAGTCTGTTACCCTTGACCTCTTGACCTATGCTGACCTGGAGCTCCTGCGGAACCGTAAAGCTGGGGTTGTTGGTCGTCCGCGTGCCCAACAGCAATCTCCTAACCTCAGTGCCAAAAGATACCTCATCCTTATCTACACTGTTGAGTTTGACAGGTTTGTTTATCTTTTGGCGATCACTATCTTAAACTTCACTTTCAAACTCTACTTGAATCTTACAACTGCAAACTTGCCAAGTTAACTTTTCCTTATCAATGATTTATATAGTGCCTTCAGAATGTATTCATACCTCTTGACTTATTCCACATTTTGTTGTTACAGCCTGAATTTAAAATGGATTATATTATTTTTTTATCTCACATGTCTAGGGCTGTTGCGGTGACCATATTCCAAATCCAATTGTATTTGTCAAATGTGCCGAATACAACAGTGAAATGCTTAATTACAAGACCTTAACCAACAATGCAGTTTTAAGAAAAATAAGTGTTTTATATATATATATATACACACACATACACATACATACATACACATGTTATTTATTTATGGTTGAAAAACAACAGTCGTGAGGCTATGTACAGAGGGTACTGGTACAGAGTCAGTGTGGGGGCACAGGTTAGTCGGGGTAATATGTACATGTAGCTAGAGGTAATGTGACTATGCATACATAATAAACAGAGTAGCAGCAGTGTAAAAGAGGGGGGGGGGGGGGGGGGGCAATGCAAATAGTCCACGTAGACATTTGATTAGCTGTTCAGGTGTCTTATGGCTTGGGGGTAGAAGCTGTTAAGAAGCCTTTTGGACCTAGACTTGGCGCTCCGGGTACCGCTTTCCGTGCGGTAACAGAGAGAACAGTCTACGACCATTGTTAGGGTCTCCCTCTGACACTGCCTGGTATAGAGGTCCTGGATGGCATGAAGCTTGTCCCCAGTGAGGTACTGGGCCATACGCACTACCCTATGTAGTGCCTTGCGGTCGGAGGCCGAACTTTTGCCATACCTGGCAGTGATGCAACCAGTCAGGATGGTGCAGCTGTAAAACTTTGAGGATCTGAGGACCCATGCCAAATATTTTCAGTCTCCTGAGGAGGAATAGGCTTTGTTGTGCCCTCTTCACGATTGTCTTGGTGTGTTTGAACCATGATAGTTTGTTGGTGGTGGATACCAAGGAACTTGAAGCTCTCAACCTGCTCAACTACAGCCCGTTGATGAGAATGGGGGTGTGCTCGGTCCTCATTTTCCTGTAGTCCACAATCATCTCCTTTGTCTTGATCACCTTGAGGGAGAGGTTGTTATCCTGGAACCACACGGCCAGGTCTCTGACCTCCTCCCTATAGGCTGTCTCATCATTGTCTATGATCGGTCCTACCACTGTGTGTCGTTGGCAAACTTAATGATGTGTTGGAGTCATTCCTGGCCATGCAGTCATGGGTGAACAGGGAGTACAGGAGGGAACTGAGCACGCATCCCTGAAGGGCCCCTGTGTTGAGGATCAGCGTGGCACCCGGAGACAGCCCGTCAGGAAGTCTAGGATCCAGTTGCAGAGGGAGGTGTTTAGTCCCAGGTTCCTTAGCTTAGTGATGAGCTTTGAGGGCACTGTGGTGTTGAATGCTGAGCTGTGATCAATGAATAGCATTCTCACGTAGGTGTTTATTTTGTCCAGGTGTGAAAGGGCAGTGTCATCTGTGGATCTGTTGGGGTGGTATGCAGATTGGAATGGGTCTAGGGGTAATGATTTTGATGTGAGCCATGACCAGCCTTTCAAAGCACTTCATGGCTACAGATGTGAGTGCTACGGGTTGGTAGTCATTTAGGCAGGTTAGCTTAGTGTTCTTGGGCACAGGGACTATGGTGGTCTGTTTGAAACATGTTGGTATTACAGACTCAGACAGGGAGAGTTTGAAAATGTTAGTGAAGACACTTGCCAGTTGGTCAGCGCATGCTCGTCCTGGTAATTCGTCTGGCCCTGTGTCCTTGTGAATGTTGACCTGTTTAAAGGTCTTTCTCACATTGGCTGTGGAGAGCGTGATCACAGTCTTCCGGGACAGCTGATGCTCTCATGCTTGCTTCAGTGTTGCTTGCTTCGAAGCGAGCATACAAGTCATTTAGCTCATCTGGTAGGCTTGTGTCACTGGGCAGCTTGCGGCTGTGCTTCCCTTTTGTAGTCTGTAATAGTTTCCAAGCCCTGCCACATCTGACGTGCGTCAGAGCCGGTGTAGTACGATTCAGTCTTAGTCCTGTATTGGTGCTTTGCCTGTTTGATGGTTCGTCGGAGGGCATAGCGGGATTTCTTTAAGTGTCCGGGTTAGAGTCCCGCTCCTTGAAAGTGTCAGCTCTACCCTTTAGCTCAGTGCGGATTGTCTTGGGAAGAGAGACTGCAGATTCTTTCAAACAACACTTCATCATAAGATTTGCAAAGATGAAGCAATCAACATCACCAAGAATGGTTGAGTTGAAAGCTTAACAAACATAGCCGGGTCTCTGCTTTTATAGGAAAATACATACAACCCCTTTCTGTATATGCGGCTGTCAGCAGATAGTGTGTAAAAAGTCATTAGTTAGCACATTCGCAACAGTAAATGCTATAATGTGCTCCTTTCTGTAAGTTTCCATACATGTGACTTTCTGTAGATAGTAAACCCAGGGGATGTCACCCAAGCGGGCCTTAGCTATATGCCCAGTCTTATTACTAAGTTTAACAAAGACAAGTTTGTATTAGGTTGGAAAAACACTAGCATATAATGAGACAATTCTTTAAACAGTAGAATACGGGATAGCATGACTAATTATGTAATTTTCCACGATAGGATGTTGCCTGCAATCTATGGCTTCTGGTTGGGGTATGTACGTACGGTTACTGTGGGGACGACGTCATCGATGCACTTATTGATGAAGCCAGTGACTGATGTGGTGTACTCCTCAATGCAATCGGAAGAATCCCAGAACATATTCCAGTCTATGCTAGTAAAACAGTCCTGTAGCTTAGCATCTGCATCATCTGACCATTTCTGTATTGAGCGAGTCACTGGTGCTTCTTGCTTTAGTTTTTGCTTGTAAGCAGGAATCGGGAGGATATAATTATGGTCAGATTTGCCAAATGAAGGGCAAGGGAGAGCTTTGTACGTGTCTGTGTGTGGAGTAAAAGTGGTGTCGTTTTTTTTTCCCCCTCTGGTTGTACATTTAACATGCTGGTAGAAAATGAGTTAAAACGGATTTGTTTCCCTGCATTAAATTCCCCGGCCACTAGGAGCACCGCCTGTGGATGAGCGTTTTCCTGTTTGCTTTTGGCCTTAATACATCTCATTGAGTGCGGTCTTAGTGCCAGTATCGGTTTGTGGTGGTAAATAGACAGCTACAAAAAATAAATAGTTGGTAAATAATGTGGTCTACAGCTTAAAATAATTAAAATAAAATAAATGTTTTAATGCAACTAGGCGAGTCAAATCCAGACGATGCTGGGCCAATTGTGAAACAGCCTGGATTAGAACCAGTGCATCTGTAGTGACGCCTCAAGCACTGAGATGCAGTGCCTTAGACTGCTGCGCCACTCGGGAGCCCATTATGTGATTACCTCAGACGAGCAAAAGCTCGAGACTTCGTTGATATTAGATTTCGTGCACCAGCTGTTGTTTACAAATATACACAGACCTTGTTTTACTGGAGGCAGCTGTTCTATCTTGTCAATGGACCGAAAACCCAGCTAGCTGTATGTTATCCATGTAGTCGTTCAGTCACGACTGTGAAACATAGATATTACAGTTTTTAATGTCCCGTTGGTAGGATATTTGTGATCGTAGCTCGTCCATTTTGTTATCCAAAGATTGTACGTTGGCTAATAGGACTGATAGTAGAGGCAGGTTACCCACTCGCCGTCGGATTCGTACAAGGCATCAGCATTCTATTGTCCCTCTAATCACTCTGACATCAATGGAATTGTAATCGAAAATCTAATCAAACACTTCATGAGAGCTCATGTTGCGCAATATTTCTATAGGTTATGCAATTGTGCAATAATCCCATCAGGATCCCATCAGTTTTCTATAGGCTAGGCCTACTATATTTATTTCTCAACTTTCCTAATATTAAGCACATTGCTTATATTTACCACAGGAGTATAGCCTACCTGGCTGGCATGAAAATGAACATGTGAAAAGCCTCCTTTATTTGCTATTTTGCTATTTAAGTGCATAGATGACATGTATTTTTTTTCCTGCTGCCCCTGTTTCGAGACAGCTGCATGATAATGGTCCATTCGAAATAAAAACAAATGTCACATTATTTAGTATATGTAAAGGTAATATTAAATCAAGAATAGTCTGATGGGGGACAGTATTAGCCTATCATTTGTGAATTCTATATTATCATGATGAATGATGCCCAACATCAGAAACAATGCTTTTTTTGCAACTTTTTCGAATCATAGTCGCACACTTAATGTAGCTTAGCCCCCTATATGTTTTGATAAGGTTTGTATCACATCTAAAGTGACCAAATAACTTCATAAAATTAAGCACATTAATCTGCTTTACAAGTGGTGTAGAGCCTAACTGGCATAAGCAGCATGTGAGTTTCAAGTTTGGGGATTATCATTTTCACATAAAAATGCACCATTATAATAAAAACATTCGATGCATAATTGCATTTGCAGTCACTTTGGTAATGGTATTTTCCGCTAATGGAACATTCTCACTTCTAGCCTACTACCATGTGCGCATTGTTGAGCCTATAATGTGAAGACATAGCCTAATAGTTTATCAACATTTTAAGCTAAACGTTCTGATCTGTTGCGATAGCCATATTATGTAAATGTGTTTTATTTTTATGCTAGTGTTTGTATTAATTTGGGATCTATCGCATCCCACAATTGTCCTAGACTGTTTGGAATATTTATATCTTGCACAGAATAGAATATTCTGACTTTTGTACTCTGGGGGATAGTAGATTTGACATTAAATCAAATGGTCTTTGTTACATGCGCCGAATATGACAGGATGACCTTACCGTGAAATGCTTAGTTAAAAGTGCTTAAGCAACAATGCAGTTCAAGAAATAGAGTTAAGAAAATATTGACTAAATAATGTAAAGTTAAATATAAATAAAATAACAATAACAAGGCTATATACAGGTGGTACCGAGTCAATGTGCGGGGGTTAGTCGCGGTAATTTGTACATGTAGGTAGGGGTGCAGGGACTATGCATAGGCTAGTGATTTTGCTTTTGCTGTTCTTTAGGCCTACTCATCTTGTTGGCTGACGAAAAGTAAATATGGACAGTTCTTCCAATATCTTCAATATGCACCTTGGAATTGGATAAAGACGCTTGCAGTTGCGTCCCCGATGTGGGACGCAACTTGTATTCTGTGAGAAAGACCCGATCACGTGATGGAGAGCCATGTGAGTGATAGGTATTTTGGAGCGCGCAGCACTCAGGGAGAAGGGCACAACGGCCACTGGCCGCAAAAGTCATGGATTTGTTTAGGGTGCGTTACAGCCACACGAAGGGGATGCCGCCGTGAAATTCTAGGCATTATCAAGTGCTTGTCAAATTGTGAATGAATGGCTGATGTAGTGTTTACAGCCTGCGCAAAAAAACAAAGCAGAGCTCATGCCTTTTCAAACAACTTTTTTCAAATCATTATTAGTCACATCATGCAGCCTTACAATGTATTAAAAATCAAAACCTATAGCCCAACGTTTGTAGAACAACTAAAGTTACATTAATAACTAAATTAAGCATAATGAGTACCTATTTCTTTGTTAACTGCTCAACACAGAATTGGCGCATGTGTGCACTCCCTCAAATTGTTTGGAGAAAATGTCCTTTTTATTTTATTCAGCTTTGTTAAATTGTGTTCTTCATACTATAAAATATGTGAAGCAAATTTGAAGAAAATCATGTTTGCTAAATTAGCTAGTGTAGCCCACAGCTATTTGGAATAGCCAAATCAGGACCTAACTCAGAGTATAAGGACAACTCAGAGTATGTTCTTCTGAAATAGTCTACACTTTCTTCATATAATGATTCTTTAGACCTGTCTAAAATAAATAATAGATTTTTTGTGAAGGTGTAGGCTATATTATATGGATTAAATGTGGATATTCCAAAGGTCTGCATCAGTGGCTTGTGTGGAAGCCAAGAGATGATAAATGTGATTATGTTCATTAACAGTCAATTATAGTGAGACCGTTATTTGCTTGACAATCACCGGCTGATGAAATTTAGTGACCGCCACAGCCCTATACCCACCTACACACACTACTTCATAATGAGAAAGTGAAAACATGTTTTTAGAAAAATGTTAGCAAATTTATTGAAAATTAAATTACAGAAATATGTCATTTACGTAAGTATTCACACCCCTTAGTCGATACATGTTAGAATCACCATTGGCAGCAATTACAGCTGTGAGTTTTTCTGAGTAAGTCTCTAAGAGCTTTGCACACCTGGATTGTGCGATATTTGCAAGCTCTGTCAAGTTGGTTGATTTTGAAGAGGATTTTGAAGTCAAAACAATACTAGGCCAGTCGGGAACATTCAATGTCATCTTGGTAAGTAACTCCAGTGTTTTTTTGGCCTTGTGTTTCAGGTTATTGTCCTGCTGAAAGGTGAATTTGTCTCCCAGTATCTGTTGGAAAGCAGACTGAATCATGTTTTCCTCTAGGATTTTACCAGGGCCTAGCTTCCATTTATTTTTATCCAAAAAGACTCCCTAGTCCTTACTGATGACAAGCATACCCATAACATGATGCAGCCACCACCATGCTTAAAAATAGTTTGGGGGAGTGGTACTCAGTGATGTGTTGTTGGATTTGTTCCAAACATAACACTTTGTATTCAGGACATAAAGTTAATTTCTTTGCCACATTTTTTTGCAGTTTTACTTTAGTGCCTTGTTGCAAACAGGATGCATGTTTTGGAATATGTTTATTCTGTACAGGCTTCCTTCTTCTCACTCTGTCAATTAGGTTAGTATTGTGAAGTAACTACAATGTTTTTGATCCACCCTCAGTTTTCTCCTGTCACAGCCATTCAACTCTGTAACTGTTTTAAAGTCACCAGCGGCCTCATGGGGAAATTCCTGAGCGGTTTCCTTCCTCTCCGGCAAATGAGTTAGGAAGGATTTCTGTATCTTTGTAGTGACTGGGTGTACACCATCCACAAGAACTGTACATGACACACTGTTCACAGCCCTCTTGTTGGCGGAGAGAACATTTTGCAGGTTTAAAGCTTATTGCCTGCAAATCTACATATTTTGTCATGGAGTGCAGAGGACATTATGCTGTTTGAAACACATTTTCTTGCAATTCTATACATTTTGCCATGTCTAATGTGTATTAATTTGATATTTGACTGCAAAATCTATGGGCTTAAAAAACTTAGCTAATAAACAGCTGACGGGCTAGTGATCTGGACATTTCTGACAAGTTATAAATGGCTCTCTAAGGTATGCAATGACTGACATGACAAGAGGAAAACAATTTTGAAATTTCACCTTCTGCATTCCAATTTTCAGTGGTTTCCCCCTGGTTTGGAACCACTTCACTAGATGACTGACGGGGTGCGGGGTCTCCCCCACCATTGTAAAAAAATATACTGTCTACAGTTGATTTTGCCATGTTTGTTCTATTACAGACACCTTAATGCATGCTTTTAAATTATATTATGTGAGCTAAACAACTTTTAAAATAATTAAATACATGTACTTTAAATACTGTAGAATTCCATTCATTCCTATGGAGGACTGCTCCTTCTGGGGAGTGCCAATATGACCAACCTGTGACTTCAAAGCCTCTGATTGGACAATACATAGCATCAGCAATCCAGGGTTTACATAAATCATTATTTCCTATAGGATCCACTACCCCCTGCCTCTGCCCTACCATGGCAAGCCTGACCCTGCTGCCCTGCAGAAGGAGATCAGAGCCCTGAAGACTGAGCTAAACGCCCTTGCCAACCATGCAGGGCACAAACCAGCAGAGCCAGAGATACGCCGGCTACGGGCAGAGTAAGTTATAATCTATTATTGTTCTTTAGACTCTTGGCCAAACTCAGGCTAGAGGTTAAGGGCCCTCACTTCTCTCTGTCTGTTGTCAGACTCGCCTTGGTGAGAGACGAGAAGGAGGCCCTGACCAAGGCTCTGGAGCGTCTGCAGATAGTGGGGGCTGGCTCCACCCCTGGAGGAGGGGCTCGGGGGCTCAGAGAGGTGGTCAGGAGTTTAGAGGACCAGCTCCTCAGAGAGAGGGCCAAGAGTCAGCGCTCTGCCACCAAGAGGGGCCAGGAGCAGCGCCGCCTACTGGAGCAGGTTGGTCCTTGCTTGCATCCTATTTCAAGTAAGCATGTTGTCTGTAACTTTTATAACTTTAAATAATTCAGCATGACTGGCTTTGTGTTGATGGAAATAATGTAGCTAGTAACATAGATTCCTGCATACCATAACAAGGCCTTGTGTGCATGTCAAGACTTAGAAGTACTAATTTGTGTGCCATTATAAGTAGCATTGTTGGTGCTGATTCCTCTGTTAAGCTGGTAATTCAGACGTTTCCTGTCTCCTAGTTGGAGGAGCTAAGAGCATCGGAGCGAGCTCTCCGGATTCGCGTTAAGAGTTTGACCAATGAGCTGGCGTTGCTTAGGCGAGGGTTAGTCAATCTAAGCATGTATGTCTTTCCTTTTTCTTTTCTCTTTCACTCACTTTCCTACTTACTTACTCACACACTCCTTATGATACTCTCTGCCTGTGGCTAATGTTGTATACTATGTGTGTCTTTAGTAGGTTGACCCCTGCCCTCTCTGGGCGCAGTGCCTCACGGGGTGATGGGGAGATCAGGCGCTCACTGTCCCGGGAGCGCAGTTTGGGACGTGTTGTGGTCAGGGCTCGCTCAGGGTCCAGGGAGAGGACAGAAGAGAGGGGTCGAAGGTCAGAAGGTCGTAGGGCAGACTCCTCAGGGCCCCGCTTGCATGTTTCCAGACCCTCACCTTCTCCCACAGGTATTTTTTTTTTTTCTCTCTTTATTGGGCTTTGGAGATTAAAGGTAATTTAGCTTCATTGCATTGTTTTTGACCTTAGTATAAGTTTGGTAATGAAATGGATTCAATCAAAGTTGATGTAGCACCAAGTCTGAGTAAAGCTGTCAGAGCTTGACTCTCTGCTTGGTTTTTTACTAGGAGCTCCCAGTCAATCCTGTCGTTCCTATTTCCAGGTTCGCGAGCACCACGCTTCGACCCTACTGCATATATCCAGGACAGACAGCGCCGACTGAGAGAGGGGGAGCTCAAAAAGTCAGACATCTCCCTCTAATCATTTAACTGTCATAACTATCTGCAGACCAAGCTTGTGCCAATTATACCAGTGTTTCATGTATGTGAACACTGTTATAGTGATTTTCATCTGCTGAAATGCATTCAAGGATTTCAAATGGCAACCCATTTTAGCTTAATGCTAATACAAAAACCAATACTGAGTGATACTTTGACTAATCACAACTTAACTTGGCCTCCCGTGTTCTCTCTCTCCCTCAGCCAGAGGAAGGTCCGGAGGGACATGCTAGCATCGCCTGTTCTGGAGAGGGGCCGATCTCGGTCCAGGGAGGCATATCCCCAGCTAACCAGGGCAGGCAGTGGGAGCAGAGGGAGGAGTTTATCAATAGAGAGTAGGAGGAGCAGACAGTCCTCTGTGAATTCATTGGTGGAGTTGGATGAGTTGACAATCGGGTAAGTTATTCTATAACTTGCGTCTATATCATATGGTATTAAAGTTCAAACTGGGTTTGTTTGAGAAAATGGGAGATGTTCTGTTGCTTTACTGCGTGTCTCAGACAGTTTCTAATTGTGTTATGTGTTTCAGAGGAAGGAAGCAGACCTACAATGGTCCAACCATGGTGAGTGCAGCTTTTTTTTATTTTTTTTATTTTTATTTTTTTTACAGCTGGTGATAGACCTTGACTTGTTGAGTGACAGTGACTTCTTTTTGTAGCCCAAAGGAGGAAATTTGACCAGGAAGCCCCATTGCAGCACTCCCACACGCAGGATACGATCAGACAAAGGTAACCAATCCATGCCCTACTCTCCAATCTAAAGTGTAATCAGTCACTTAGCTAAAAAAAAAAAGATGTATTTTTAATATGAGCCCTAGTAACATTCTGTGTGAGACCCTTGCTGAAACAAATAATTTAACATTGGCTGTGTACTGCTTGTCTTTTACCCAGAGGGCTCCATAGATGGGGCTGACCTGTCTGAGATCGATGCCCGGTTGCAGGCACTACAAGACTATATGAGGGACCTGAACACGGGACACTAAAGCCATCAATTCTGCACACTCCCAATCCGGACAATAGGTTCTGACGTGTTTCCTGTGCTGCAAACTGAGACCAAGGATTACAATCTGAGTCGACACTGTGACTAAACAAGACGACTGCACTACACCTATGATATTTTTGCACACAAGCAAACATTATCAACCGATAGACTTATGCAAGTGCAAACACGGATGCACACACAGCTTATTCTGTCGTCCTCTGGCAGACAGTGCCTGATCTGTGGATAAAGATGCCACAGTTTGTTGAACTTGAACTGAGTGACTGATTTTATACTATGGTTTTATAACTCATGCATTGTGTATGTTGTGACAGTAATACCCCATTTCCCTTTTTATAAAACAAGTGATTGCATTCATCAAAGCTTATTGTAATTTTATGTATTTGAGTCTGTAAATAGTTACTTTTACTCAATGTATCTACTCTTAATCGTCACTGCAGCAGCTTTTCCTCTTAGTTGTGTGAGTGAACTACGTGCAGTGTCCTCTCTCTGCAGTACAGTTAGTGTTGCTTGGATGGGCTGAAGGTTCCTCAGGGCTTTACTCAAGGGGCAGCTGCCACTACAGCTGGCTGGGTCTCATTAATTAACAGTGAACCTTCCAGGCCTGGACCCTTCCACTCCTGGGTGAGCAGCTGGAAGAGCTGCTTCCATTTACTACTGTTGGAGGATGACAATATTGAATGAAGTTGACAGGCCTTTTGTGCTGTTTTTTGGAGGGGAGTTAAAAAAATATATATATATACTGCTCAAAAAAAGGGAACACTAAAATAACATCCTAGATCTGAATGAAATATTCTTATTAAATACTTTTTTCTTTACATAGTTGAATGTGCTGACAACAAAATCACACATTATCAATGGAAATCAAATGTATCAACCCATGGAGGTCTGGATTTGGAGTCACACTCAAAATTAAAGAGGAACACCACACTACAGGCTGATCCAACTTTGATGTGATGTCCTTAAAACAAGTCAAAATGAGCCTCAGTAGTGTGTGTGGCCTCCACGTGCCTGTATGAGGTGGCGGATGGTCTCCTAAGGGATCTCCTCCCAGACCTGGACTAAAGCCTCCACCGACTCCTGGACAGTCTGTGGTGCAACATGGCGTTGGTGGATGGAGCGAGACATGTCCCAGATGTGCTCAATTGGATTCAGGTCTGGGGAACGGGCGGGCCAGTCCATAGCATTAATGCCTTCCTCTTGCAGGAACTGCTGACACACTCCAGCCACATGAAGTCTAGCATTGTCTTGCATTAGGAGGAACCCAGGGCCAACCGCACCAGCATATGGTCTCACAAGGGGTCTGAGGACCTCATCTCGGTACTTAATGGCAGTCAGGCTACCTCTGGCGAGCACATGGAGGGCTGTGCGGCCCCCCCAAAAGAAATGCCACCCCACACCATGACTGACCCACCGCCAAACCGTTCATGCTGGAGGATGTTGCAGGCAGCAGAACGTTCTCCAAGGCGTCTCCAGACTGTCACGCCTGTCACGTGCTCAGTGTGAACCTGTTTTCATCTGAAGAGCACAGGGCGCCAGTGGCGAATTTGCCAATCTTGGTGTTCTCTGGCAAATGCCAAACGTCCTGCACGGTGTTGGGCTGTAAGCACAACCCCCACCTGTGGACGTCGGGCCCTCATACCACCCTCATGGAGTCTGTTTCTGACCGTTTGAGCAGACACATGCACATTTGTGGTCTGCTGGAGGTCATTTTGCAGGGCTCTGGCAGTGCTCCTCCTGCTCCTCCTTGCACAAAGGCGGAGGTAGCGGTCCTGCTGCTGGGTTGTTGCCCCTCCTACGGCCTCCTCCACGTTTCCTGATGTACTGGCTTGTCTCCTGGTAGCGCCCCCATGCTCTGGACACTACACTGACAGACACAGCAAACCTTCTTGCCACAGCTCGCATTGATGTGCCATCCTGGATGAGCTTCACTACCTGAGCCACTTGTGTGGGTTGTAGACTCCGTCTCATGCTACCACTAGAGTGAAAGCACCGCCAGCATTCGAAAGTGACCAAAACATCAGCCAGGAAGCATAGGAACTGAGAAGTGGTCTGTGGTCCCCACCTGCAGAACCACTCCTTTATTGGGGGTGTCTTGCTAATTGCCTATAATTTCCACCTGTTGTCTATTCCATTTGCACAACAGCATGTGAAATTTGTCAATCGGTGTTGCTTCCTAAGTGGACAGTTTTATTTCACAAAAGTGTGATTGACTTGGAGTTACATTGTGTTGTTTAAGTGTTCCCTTTATTTTTTTGAGCAGTGTATATATTTGACCTGCACTGCTAATAAAATGTCAGATGCTTTCCACTTAACTAAATCACCATCTATCAGAAGTTGTTTCTTAGAGGATCATTCATAACTTTACACATTTAAACATTGAATGTCCTCTCTTTCAATGGGTTTTACTTACGAATGCAAAATGCGGTGCTTGTGTAGCACGTGCTTAATACTTTAAAACCATTTTTAACTAAAATGGCAATTCTCCAGAAAATAAAGGCAAGACTAGTTCGTTATCATAAGCTGAGCTACAGCCCCATGGCAAGACAGCCACTTATCGATGATTAACATGTGGCCAACGCAGTGTAGCTTATGGGCGGAGTTAACTGGGTCAACAGGGAGTGGCTAAAGAATAACTCATGTAAATCTAGCACCCCTATGTGGTGACGAAGAATTGTTGCCAGCATCTGGTTGAAAACATTTGGTCGCGGTTATAAAAATGTGAATGTGTTTGCTAATTAAAACATCGCAATATCTGCCTTATTGCCCGTGCAAAGGGTAATGTAACAATAGGCCTGCTTAGGTGGTTAAACTGTTTTGGATGGTTCAAAGGGGCATAGAGTTGCTGAGATCAGCCAGGTTATTGTTTCCATTCGGAGATGAAATGCACCGTGGCTCTCTTTTCGTTTGGATTAGCTAGCAAACCTCGGCAGCAGCTAAATCAGGTGAGGCTGCACTCATTCACTGCTAAATTTCCGATGAGTATGACTAAAACCCAGTGACCACAGCTCATAGCCCGATGAGTATGGGGGATATGAACCACAGTTACCCAAACGTATCGGGGGTTCCTGTATGGTCGGCAAACGAGAATGCAGACTCTACAAAACATGCCGCTGATTTCCTCACACATTGCCAAAACGCACACGAAAATGTTCCACAACTGGTGGTCAAATGTAATACAAGCCCATGCCGAATTGAATTGGAGTCCATCAGGGTTAGCGGGATCTCCGTTGGCTCTCATCCCGACGAGGATTCGATTTGCTCGGACAGTGGGTTCGGAGGCTCCCCCGCATCACTTCTACTCAGAAAGTTGTCAAACGCCTCATCGTCTGGGTTGTCACCCGCCTCGTCTTTTGAAGAATACGAGGACTACCGCGGCTTTCCTGATGAGGTTCCCCGGGTGAGTGTGTGCGGGTTAACATTTGTGGAGTGCGCCCCTGTGATGGAGAGGGCCCAACCAATATTATGTTAATGATATCATACTCTATCAGCTGCCATATGATGGGACAGATCAGCATGAGTCTGAAATGTAACATTCTGCTCAGGAAGATGCAGGTTTCATTAGATTATATGATTAGAACTAGCTTTGGCTCAACAGTTCTGCTAAATTTAGCCTAAACTACTGGAAATGAGGGCAACGTGTGAGATTTCTCCAGTCCCTGTACATTTCCACCTGTCATGCCAGTACATCTTATGCCTTTTTTATTACTGTGACGGCAAAGGGAAAATAAGTCCACAATGGCACAGAAACTCGAAACACTCGTGATCTGTCTCCTAGGTGCCCTCTCTCGCTCCCTCTCCTCATCCCTCTATATCTACAGACCGAGGCTCAAAGCCTGTCACTGTATAGGCTGAGCTGGGGATAGGCTATTTGTATCATGCTAGCAGCTACATAACATTTTCGGGCATTAAAGAGTATTAGACTGATACAGAGATGATTACAGAATTTCACCCCTGGCAGCACCAGGGTGTTGCATCATGTCTACTAGCCAACACTCCAGTGATATATAGTGAGTATTGTCTACATGAACTAAGGTTTTCCACCCTCTCATTCCCTGATACTACGCAGGCCTCTCCCTTGGCATCCATCATTTATGGAGTTTATCTGCTCTGGCTGCCCACTATCCTACAGTTGACAACATGCAGGAGAGAGGAAATAGGTGATAGAAAAAGAATGGACATAGATGTGTGGGGATATATTAGAGATTGGACAAAGATGGGACAATTATTCTTTGAAATTTCATTGTATTTGTATAGAAAGAAAGTAGTCTACTTCTAGACAACTAAGTTTTGAAGAACAAAAAGGTTTGGTCAACTCCTTCAGGTGTATACTCTCCTTACCTGGGGGGTTGTAGTTTCAGGTGTAGCTGCAGGCCACTACACTAATGGAGAACAGATTGGGCAAGTATTTCCACATAAATGCATATCCTCATCTATACATACTGGGGGACATGTTTTAGAATATTGTCAAACTACCGAGACCTAGAGCAGAACAACAAACTCAACACTCAATACCATCTACTGCATCTTGCCTATGCCGTTCTGTACCATCACCCATTCATATATCTTTATGTACATATTCTTTATCCCTTTACACTTGTGTGTATAAGGTAGTAGTTTTGGAATTGTTAGATTACTCGTTGGTTATTACTGCATTGTCGGAACTAGAAGCACAAGCATTTCGCTGCACTCACATTAACATCTGCTAACCATGTGTATGTGACAAATAAATTTGATTTGAACACCCACTTTGCATACTCACTGTGGTACTTTAACGTGTGGATGTGGTCTCACATTCACTACATCTTGGATCAAAACAAGTCCAGCAGCCTGTAAATGTTTGAT
Source organism: Oncorhynchus clarkii lewisi (assembly GCF_045791955.1). Classification (NCBI taxonomy): domain Eukaryota; kingdom Metazoa; phylum Chordata; class Actinopteri; order Salmoniformes; family Salmonidae; genus Oncorhynchus; species Oncorhynchus clarkii. The sequence continues at coordinate 28,718,849 of NC_092158.1, forward strand.
GAATGTGTGCAGCTGTTGCACCAGCTATTAAAAATATTGTCTCGTCAGGCCATTACTGTTCCTGCTGGCCGATATGCGTTAATAGGTAGGTAATGTTAAACGTAGCACAGAGACCCTTTACTTGGCGTTTCTTCCCGATTTCCAACTTGGAAGACAACACTTCTTCTAAACTTCCATGTCTAGTTCGTTTGAATTTAGAAAATGCTCCGTTTTTAAAATAATTTGTTGGATTACTTCGTGGCACAAAACATTTATTTAATGTAATAATGGAGCATTTTCTAAATTCAAAGAACCCCCTGAAACTAGACATAGCCATTTAGCACATGTTGTCTTCCAAGTTGGGAATTTTGGCAAGTAAAGGTTTGGTTGAAATTTCTCTGTGCTACACTTAACATTATCTACCTAATAACGCACATCGGCCAGCAGGAACGGTAATAATGGTCTGACTAGGCAATATTTTTAATAGCTACTGTTGCGTAAGATTCCAGCTCAACCTCTCCTACATGTCTTGGCTCAGTCTAGTAGTCTGTCAATGGCTGTTTCCATAGAGACACTCAGCCATAGCTCAACAAGTTGTGTGACGGAGTCTGAAGTCTGAGTTTGTCTTCCTCATGACGGAGTCTCTCAGTGGAGTTACAAGGGAGTAGGACAGACAGAGAAGGAAATGTAAGGTGATGGGGTTGTGAGGTGTAATGTGCAAGATTGCTTGCTCTTCCCATGCAGGGCATCACATGGAAGAAACCTGGAAGTACAGGGACCTTGCCTCCCCTCTCCGTGCCCCCCAAGAAGCCACAGCCCTGGGTACAAGTGGTCGGACATGCAGGTTGGTTCTTTGTCGGGCTATCTTTAATTGGTCTTTTGCTGCCTTGATGGTTTTGTGAAGTTAGTATTTCTTACTGCTAATAAAAATGGCTGTGTAGTACCAAATGTATTTTGAAAGTATAACATGCATAGTCTCCTTCCCCCCTCTTTCCCTCTTTTGTGGCTGGTGTGCCAGGGAGCTTCCATGCAGGGGACTATGGGATGCTGCTGAAGCGCTACACTGAGGGGGAGCAACAGTGCCTGCAGAGGCTGATGGAGGACTCTTTGAGGCCCTTCGTACCAGGCTACCACGGAGTGGTGCAGCGGGCTGAACAGGACTACAACATGATGGATGACCTGCTCACTCACTTCAACTCCCCCGCCATCATGGACTGCAAGATTGGCACCCGGTGTGTGACTGTGTGATTTAGAGACACTGGGAGCTGGTTTACCCAGATTAAACCAACCTCTGGGCTAAAGTGTTCTTTTGAGTCCAGGAATAGGCAAACTGGCTCTGGGTGTGTTGTCTTGTGATGAGTATGTATATAATATTGAGCTGTCTGCTCTGTTAGGACATACCTGGAGGAGGAGCTGACGAAGGCTCGGGAGCGTCCACAGCCTCGTCAAGACATGTATGAGAAGATGGTGGACGTGGACCCAGAGGCCCCCACTGCAGAGGAGCAAGCCCTACAGGCAGTACTCAAGACCAGATACATGCAGTGGAGAGAGACCCTGAGTTCCACCACCACTCTGGGTTTCCGCATCGAGGGAATCAAGGCATGGATACACACACACAAACAGACAGACAAATGCAGGGAGACGAGATAAGTTGGTCAGATGTATTGATCCATTGTGTTTCTATGGCTTAAGTGCTGTATGACCGAGCCAAGGCTGGTGAACGTTGGAAGAGAAATGACATCTTAGTCATTTAGCAGACAGTGGATTTATTTAAGATACTCTTTAAAGAAGTAGGGTTTCAGACGCTAGAAATATCTGAAATTAACTTAAATCATACTTTTACATAAAAAAAAAATAAAGGTTCAATAATAAATACTTTTTAACTAGGCAAGTCAGTTTAGAACATTCTTATTTACAATGACGGTATACCAAAAGACCTCCTGTGGGGCCGGGATTAAAAATATAGGACTTTACACGCATCATGACAAGAGAGACAACGCTACATAAAGAGAGACCTAAGACCACAACAATGCAAGGCAACAACACATGGTAGCAGCACAAAACATGGTACAAACATTAGTGGGCAATGCTTCCTCATACTATAGCCTGAACCACTAGTTGTCTACAATCTTTTTTTCAATGCTTGAACATTTGAGTGAGAGAGAGAACTTCCCTCTTCCCACTTTTTTCCCTGCATAGTCCTATAGATAAGGAAGCAGGGATTGACTTTGAGGGTTGCCTGGTGCAAGTGAACTGAGCAAGTAGCCAGCAGCATACCACTCTGAATCCCACTGCTGGCTTGCCTCTGAAATTAAGCAGGATTGGTCTTGGATGGGAGACCAGATGCTGCTGGAAGTGGTGTTGGAGGGCCAGTAGGAGGCACTCTTTCCTTTGGTCTAAAAACAATGTACCAATGCCCCAGGGCAGTGATTGGTGCTGCCTTTCAGATGGAACATTAAACAGGTGTCCTGACTCTGTGGTTACTAAAGAGCCCATGGTGTTAACCCTGGTGTCCTGGCTAAATTCCCAATCTGGTCCTCATACCATCATGGCCACCTAATCACCCCCAGATTCCAATTGGCTCATTCACCCCCCCCCCCCCCCCCCTCCTCTCCCCTGTAACTAGTCCCCAGGTCTTTACTCTAAATGATAGTGTTCTCAGTCAACTTACCTGGTAAAAAAAATAATAATAATTACCTGCTCTGAGGTTGCCCCAGTTGATAAAAAAATACAACTCGAAACAGCAAAGAATTCCACTAGGCCTAGCCTAAAACATATTTTTGGTTCATACCCATTGTTTTGTTTAAGTGAAGGACTGACAATTTCAGACTGCTTTGGGGTTTACCCATTAGGCAGGTGATTTTTAAATCCGAAAACAACCATACTGCAAATCATTTCAATAACCTAGCATAGGACCTATACGTGTCCAATGTCGCTAGCAGGTCAGTCAATTTTATTTATTTTTCTGTTTCCTCCCTGTTGTTTTAGGGCCTGAACAGTTATGGCATTTCTGCGTGTAATCAACTATTCCCAAATTTATGGGCAAGTGGCTATAATCTTCGGGAACCCAACAAATATTCCTGACTTGCCCAATAGGCAAGTGCCTTTCAGACCTAAATGTACCTAAATGTAGTAAGGATGTTGCCAAAATATATTTTAAATTAAGGTGCCCACACGTGTCCTCCACCAGGTAAGTTGACCACTTCCAGGGGTTTTCAACTTCTTAATTGTTGCCCTAATAGTGGTAGTAATAGTATTTATTTTTCTATACACAGTTTTTGTTGTTGCACCCATTGTTGGGATTTATGAAGAGACAACCATTTGTCTCTTCATTTGTGAGTTCTTTGCATTTCTGCATGGTGATGATGACAAGGGGATTTTACCCAATGTTTATACCCCAGTGAAACGGGAAGCAGTGGAAGGCCAAAAAACAGATCTTTAAAGGGAGATGTTATTTCTAAGAATATTTAGGGTTACCAATAATTTAACAAATGTCTTTCTCTGAGCAATATTAGTATAATATAATTTCCAAATGTTTTGGAGCATGCAATATAGCATGGTATTTGTACTGTATGTATTTTGTAGTTTACATTTTTTTTATCAAGGGTGCCAATAATTTGATGTGACTGTCTACAACATTGTTAAATACCTGTTTAGAAGGCTGATGGTGTGTGCAACACAAACTTCAAAAGGACCAAGAGCAGAGAAGCGGTGAAGCAGGCACTGCAGGACTATGTGGATTGCAACGCTCTAATTGTGGTGAGTGTGTGTTGCTCTTAATCTTACCCCCGTCATCCCCCTTCCTCGTTCAGGATTACATTGCTCTTCTCCATTTTCAGAAGGGATATCTAAGACGACTGAAGGAGCTTCGACTGGTGTTGGAGACATCCGACTTCTTCAGGACACACGAGGTAAGCTGTTTTGCACTGCTTTCACAGTATAATGCATGTCTTGATGCTGGTCTATGTATGGAGAGGTGCACACTAACATCTGTCTCGCTCTCTGCAGGTTGTGGGCAGCTCCCTGCTTTTTGTGCATGACAGTACAGGGAAGACTGGAGTATGGATGATTGATTTTGGGAAGACTGTTCCCCTGCCGTCTCCTCTCACCCTGGACCACCGCACCCCCTGGGAAGAGGGCAACCGAGAGGACGGGTACCTGTGGGGGCTGGACAACCTCATCGACGTCCTGACTGACATACTGCCTTACCAGACCTGAACCTCAATCTGACTGACAGAACCTCATCAAAACCAAAACACCCCCTCTCACCTGAACCATACCGTATCTGAATGGCCACGTCACGTTTCACCTTAGAGGGTTGGATAACCGAGAGACTGTTCACAAATTGGACTTGGATTCTGTGTTGGTGTTTTTAACCACATCATTAATGATGTTAGGTACGAGTGTTTGTTTTTGTAAGATCGCTTTATAGATTAAAGAAAGCAATGAATTGACCTACGTGACTTCAATGAGGGCCAGCCTACTTTCTGGTAAAGAATGCAGTGATGTGTTCTGAACCTGTCGCCCATAATAAAGCGTAGTGTGCTATGATAAACAGCTTCTAATGGCTTTAATGTAATGTCAGCTGCATTCATATACAGTGTGTTTAGAAAGTCAGCAGACCCCCCCCCCCCCCTGAATTTAACATTTTGTTACATTACAGCCTTATTCTAAAATTGATTATATAAAATAAAGATCTATACACACACACATACAGTTGAAGTCGGAAGTTTACATACACCATCGCCAAATACATTTAAACACAGTTTTTCACAATTCCTGACATTTAATCCTAGTACAAATTGCCTGTCTTCCGGCAGTTAGGATCACCACTTTCTTTTAAGAATGTGAAATGTCAGAATAATTGTAGAGAGAATGATTTATTTCAGCTTTTATTTCTTTCATCACATTCCCAGTGGGTCAGAAGTTTACATGCACTCAATTAGTATTTGGAAGCATTGCCTTTACATTTTTTAAACTTGGGTCAAATGTTTAGGGTAGCCTACAACAAGCTTCCCACAATAAGTTGGGTGAATTTTGGCCCATTCCTCCTGACAGAGCTGTTGTAACTGAGTCAGGTTTGTAGGCCTCCTTGCTCGCACACGCCTTTTCAGTTCTGCCCACACATTTTCTATGGGATTGAGGTCAGGGCTTTGTGATGGCCACTCCAATACCTTGACTTTGTTGTCTTTAAGCCATTTTGCCACAACTTTGGAAGTATGCTTGGGGTCATTGTCCATTTGGAAGACCCATTTGCACCCAAGCTTTAACTTCTTGACTGATGTCTTGAGACGTTGCTTCAGTATATACACATAAATTCCCTCCCTCATGATGCCATCTATTTTGTGAAGTGCACCAGTCCCTCCTACAGCAAATCACCCCCACAACATGAAGCTGCCACCCCCGTGCTTCATGGTTGGGATGGTGTTCTTCGGCTTGCAAGCCTCCCCCTTTTTCCTCCAAACATAACGATGGTCATTATGGCCAAACAGTTTATTTTTGTTTCATCAGACCAGAGAACATTACTCCAAAAAGTACGATCCCCATGTGCAGTTGCAAACCGTAGTCTGGCTTTTTTTATGGCGGTTTTGGAGCAGTGGCTTCTTTCTTGCTGAGCAGCCTTTCAGGTTATGTCGATATAGGACTCGTTTTACTGTGGATATAGATACTTTTGTACCTGTTTCCTCCAGCATCTTCACAAGGTCCTTTTCTGTTTTTTTGGGATTGATTTGCACTTTTCGCATCCAAAATACATCCAACTCTAAGAGACAGAACGTGTCTCCTTCCTGAGCGGTATGACAGCTGCGTAGTCCCATGGTGTTTATACTTGCGTACTATTGTTTGTACAGATCAACGTGGTACCTTCAGGCATTTGGAAATTTCTCCCAAGGATGAACCAGACTTGTGGAGGTTATTTTTCTGAGGTCTTGGCTGATTTAAACTTGATTTTCCCATCATGTCAAGAAAAGAGGCACTGAGTTTGAAGGTAGGCAGGTCTTGAAATGCATCCACAGGTACACCTCCAATTGAAATTATGTCAATTAGTGTATCAGAAGCTTCTAAAGCCATGACATTTTCTGGAATTTTCCAAGCTGTTTAAAGGCAGAGTCAACTTAGTATATGTAAACTTCTGACCCACTGGAATTGTGATACAGTGAAATAATGTCTGTAAACAAACAATTGTTGAAAAAATTGCTTGTGTCATGCACAAAGTAGATGTCCTAACTGACTTGCCAAAACTATAGTTTGTTAAACCAATCAGTTATGTTGTGACAAGGTAGGGGTGGTATACAGAAGATAGCCCTAATTGGTAAAAGACCAAATCCATATTATGGCAAGAACAGCTCAAATAAGGAAAGTGAACTGACTGTCCATTACTACTTCAAGACATGAAGGTCAGTCAATACAGAACATTTCAACAACTTTTAAAGTTTCTTCAAGTGCAGTTGCAAAAACCCGCAAGCGCTATGATGAAACTGTCTCTGAGGGCCGTCACAAGAAAGGAAGACTCAGTTACCTCTGCTGCAGAGGTATGTTTTGTTTTTCAACAGGACAATGACCCAACACACCTCCAGGCTGTTTAAGGGCTATTTGACCAAGAAGGAGAGTGATGGAGGGGTGCATCAGATGACCTGGCCTCCACAATAATCTGACCTCAACCCAATTGTGATGGTTTGGGATGACTTGGACCGCAGAGTTAAGGAAAGGCAGCCAACAAGTGCTCAGCATATGTGGGAACTCATGAAGCTGGTTGAGAGAATGCCAAGAGTGTGCAACGCTATAATCAAGCGAAAGGGTGGCTTTTTTGAAGAATATAAAATATATTTTTATTTGTATAACACTTTTTTGGTTACTAAATGTTTCCATATGTGTTATTTCATAGTTTTGATGTCTTCACTATAATTCTACCATGAAGAAACCCCTTGAATGAATAGGTGTGTCCAGACTTTTGACTCGTAATGTTTATACATTTTTATTTAAGGAGTGCCACTGCAGATATATTTTTATATTGATGAGACAGTTATGGTCCAACCCCCCATCTTTTCTCTACAACTAAGACATTAAGGCAAAGAGCATATGTACAGCAATTAGTGTGTTTATTGATTTAGTAGTATTATATGAGTAGCAGCTCATCAAATTGGCAGCCTGGAACGTAGAACTGAACAATTGTGATATTTGGAGAAAAGTCTGCAACTGGTTTCTTAGACAGGCTACTCAAATGGAAGCCATTAAAATGTGGACCAACTCACACATGTCTTGCAGTAATTGTTGTCCTGTGTTATTTGTCAGGCTCACAGCAGTTTGTCAGCTGAACAGAGGTTGCTGAACAAAAATGTTTTATTAGTAACTGGGAATAGAAAGAGCTCTACTAGTTGCAAAAAATTATAGTATACGAAAAATAATGCTAGTTAACTTTGGTAAAAAATATGTATTCATGTATATGTTGCCAGACTATAAGCTCTGTTAATATATCCTTGATATGGTTCAAATATAACTCTATGGGTCCCACATGAGTCCTCTTCCCTTTCGCTAATAAAGGGCAAATTCTTGGCAGGCGGGGCTGAGAGGGGGGTGTGCCAGTGTGTGAGCATCAGAGCTCCTGGCCCAGCATCAGGGCTCCTGGCCCAGTCCAGCTCCAGCCTCTCATACCTGCTTTGCCCCCGCGAACACAGAGTGTAGCTGCTCAGCTGCCAGGGCAGAGGAAGCTCATGCTGGAACTGAGAGGAGGGTCTTTCCCAGGTCTTCCTCCTTACCTAGGTCATGTGCACTACCCGCTCACCCAAGGCACACTGGTCCACAGGCCTGGAAGGCAGCTGGGGAAGGCTGTGGGCCATAGACTTGGCCTGGGGCTCTGTGACAGAGAGAGGAACAGGAGGCCCTGGGCAGAATGCAGTGTAAGGTGGGGCAGCCTTGGATGCTTTCTGGGAGTGGAAGCCATAGCGGGAGACCAGCTTGTGGAGGCTCTCCCTCCAGTTGGCGACCGCCTCGTCCCTGCTGGGCTGGAGGCGGCAGTACTCTGGGACAGGGTGAGGGGCAGGGACGAAGGGGGCCTGAAGTGAGGAGGACAAGCCTGAGTGACTGGCCTGGACCTGCAGGGGGTCTGTCTTAGCAGCAGTGAGCCTACGGGACTTCCTGTAGATGTACAGCAAAGGGTCGTTGAACACCAGAACCTCCTGTTTCTCAACAACCTCCACCACCTTCTGTCTGGCCAGACCTCGAAGGGCCTGTTCTTGACACACTGTTTGGGGGCACTGGCATGAGGAGGGGGGAATACTTTGGGGGAACAGAGGCTTTTCTCTTCTCCTTCCCCTCCACAGGCATCACAGATTATCTGCTGGTACTACTGACTGTCAGCTCAGGGATTATCACCTGATTTGCTTGTCATGAGAGATGGAGAGATAATTACCAACTTAGTCAAATGCTGAAAAACCATCTGGCTGAGATTCTCTGCATACTGCACCTAACATGCTTTAACTTTGCCTTCATGTCTCTCTGAAGTACCCTATGCCTTTCCCCTATGGCTACCCTATGGGTAAAATACAATGCAGATGTTATTTACCTTGCTTTTTAACAGATATGACCGGCGGAAGCTTCTCTGTAATGGTCATGCTTGAAACAGGGAGAGAGTGATAACTAAGAGGACATATTGTAGTGCTGGGTTGTGTGTAATAATCAGAGGTGTTTGCTGTATAAATCAAATCAACTTTATTTGTCACATTCACATGGTTAGCAGATGTTAATGTGAGTGTAGCGAAATGCTTGTTCTTCTAGTTCCGACAATGCAGTAATAACTAACGAGTAATCTAACCTAACAATTCCAAAACTACTACCTTATACACACAAGTGTAAAGGGATAAATAATATGTACATAAAGATATATGAATGAGTGATGGTACAGAATGGCATAGGCAAGATGCAGTAGAAGGTATAGAGTACAGTATATACATGTGAGATGAGTAATGTAGGGTATGTAAACAAAGTGGCATAGTTTAAAGTGGCTAGTGATACATGTATTACATAAAGATGCAGTAGATGATATAGAGTACAGTATATACCCTACATTACTCATATGCATATGTATGTAAACATTATATTAAGTAGCATTGTTTAAAGTGGCTAGTAATATATTTTACATCAATTTCCATCAATTCCCATTATTAAAGTGGCTGGAGTTGAGTCAGTGTCAGTGTCAGTGTGTTGGCAGCAGCCACTCAATGTTAGTGGTGGCTGTTTAACAGTCTGATGGCCTTGAGATAGAAGCTGTTTTTCAGTCTCTCGGTCCCAGCTTTGATGCACCTGTACTGACCTCGCCTTCTGGATGATAGCGGGGTGAACAGGCAGTGGCTCGGGTGGTTGATGTCCTTGATGATCTTTATGGCCTTCCTGTAACATCGGGTGGTGTAGGTGTCCTGGAGGGCAGGTAGTTTGCCCCCGGTGATGCGTTGTGCAGACCTCACTACCCTCTGGAGAGCCTTACGGTTGTGGGCGGAGCAGTTGCCGTATCAGGTGGTGATACAGCCCGACAGGATGCTCTCGATTGTGCATCTGTAGAAGTTTGTGAGTGCTTTTGGTGACAAGCCGAATTTCTTCAGCCTCCTGAGGTTGAAGAGGCGCTGCTGCGCCTTCTTCACAATGCTGTCTGTGTGGGTGGACCAATTCACTTTGTCTGTGATGTGAGGAACTTAAAACTAACTACCCTCTCCACTTCTGTCCCATCGATGTGGATAGGGGGGTGCTCCTTCTGCTGTTTCCTGAAGTCCACAAACATACGTCTGGTCTGAGTAAGCTGGGGACATTCTGCTTTCTTAGTCTTCTTTGGCTCTGGCTTCCTTTGCACCATGAGCTCTAAGTCTTCAGTCAGTATTTTCAGCAGTTGCATGAGATATTTCTTACTGATGGTAGGGCTGATTGTAATCTCGCCCACCATCTCTGTGGAGATTTCCATTTCCGATGGAGGTTTCCGAGCCCCTCAGAATGGGACTTGACTGGTAGTCTATGGCAGGAATGGACAAAACAACCGTTGTTTTTAATTGGCTGATCTCTTAGTCCATCAACATCTAGCATAACCTCTAGAACTTCCCCTTTGAATTTCAAAGTGTGATCAGCGCAAGTGATTTAGGCTAAACAAGTGAGCTCGGGAAATTGGAAAGTATGCATCTTTGAAATAGTTTTACATATACATTTTATATGTCCGAAGCCAGAATCAATTGGGCTTGCCAAAAATAATATGGTCGCTGTGATAGAAAATGTATTTTGATCACCGATTTTCAGCATTTTTCACACTGTATTTCACAATCAACCTAACCTTGTACCCAGGCTCACCCCAGACTGATCTGCTTCAATTTGCCCTTCAGGGTAGTCTTGTTGGTGATCTTGAAGGCTTTTTCCAGAATGGTGCGGGCTATATGGTGCAACTCAGGGTCGGTGTCAGTCAGGGGCACCCCCAGCATCACCAGGTCCACGTCTTGGAGCAGCTTCAGGGCTTCCAGGTTATTCCAGCTCCCCAGCTGCCTCCATGAAGGCTCCTGCCCCCCCACTTGGCTTAGAAGCAACACCTTAATGAATTGAATAATCTCAGAGTTCAGGGTATGTGAGTGTGAGCGGACCACCTCCAGCAGGGCAGCACTGTACTCCTCATAGCCTTGTTTATCTGCCTGCTCCAGCTGGTTCAAGATGGAGATGATGATTCTCTTCAGACAATCAATGTCTGAAATGGACTGGACCTCCTCCTCTGGCTCGAAGACTGGGACAGGGTTTTTAGGAGGCATGGTGCATCTCACAGCTTTGGCTGTGAGAGATGTCTGTTGTTTGCTGAAGCACATCCTCCTCTGGGAACTTCCTCTGCAGACCCTTGGTCTCAGTCTTAATGGGAATAGAATCTTCACCTTTTGGCCTTTGCCTCGGATCACTGAATTAGGAAGAAATCCGTCTGGAGCAACAGGCCACTCCAAACCATCTAGGCCTTTTTCTGAAGCCTGAGACTGATGTTTAGCCTCCTCCCAGACATCAACTTCTGGCACAGGCTCACATTCCACTATGTCCTCCCACACCACCCCTCTGACAGGGGCACTCCACTTCACCACTTGAAAACAAAGAGATGAGCTTATCAATACGCTGTAATAAACCTCTAACAGATTTTCGTAATAAACCTTTAAATCTTAACTAAACTTCAATAGACAATGTCCTGTACACTCACCCTGCAGAGCTCCTCTGCCTGGTGTCACCTTCTCTCTGTCTGCTGAGGCTGCTGCTCAGGCGTCTCACTCACAGTGATCACCACAGGGGGGATTGTTTCAGACATGTTTCCCTTATACCCGGGGCTGATCATGGGCACCAGGACTATGTTGTACCTGTCTGGGGAGCTGGGGAGGAATGGGACAAGTTCCTCCAAGGCATCGTCTGCTGTGGCCTGCTCCAGTACTGTTCTCAGTAACCTGACAGGCAGGAAGTGCAGGCTGGAGATGAGGGAGATGCTGCCACTGAAGCAGGCCAAGATGTCTCCCTGCGCGTTAGCGAAACACACTTGGCTCACCGCCAAGTCCAGCCTAATTTCACTTATCATGTTGCCACGGCAGTCCCAGATCTCCACGTTCCCCCCAGGTCCAGACAGAGCCAGCAGACCCAGTTGGGGGCAGTAGTCCAGACAGGAGACAGGCTCCTCTCTCTCTCCACACACTCTACCCTTGTCAGCGAGAAGATGAGCAGGTTATGCCTGGGAGAGATGGCACACACCAGTCCAGGCAGTAGACAGGACAGCACTGGGGTGGCAGGGCAGTTCACTTTAGTGTTCAGGGTCAGTTCTACCTGCCCCACCCCCACTCTGACTGACCACACACTGAACTGGTGGTCTGTGGCGTAGCAACATATGAGGGGTGTTGTGTCTGGGCGGCTGCTGGTCTGCAATGCCTCCACACACATCACACCATCACTGTGGTTCTTGGAGGTGCAGATGAGGTGCTTGACTGGACAGTAGTGAGAGACGTATCCAGCACTAGGACCTCTGGGGCTCCGTAGGCCACAAACAGTTCCTCCTGGTTGGGGTTGTAGGCAAAGCCTAGAGCCTTGTCCAGGTGGAAGAAGGGCCGGGCCACGAGATCAGCAGGCCGCCTATGTCCAGGCTCCATGTCTGCACGTAGCCAGCGGCGTCACCCGTGTAGAGGTAGCGCTGCAGCCAGTCTGTGGTGATGCAGCGCAGCGTAGCCCGGCTGCAGCCGCAGAATGGTAGCAGCTCCTGCTGGGCCATGTGCTCAAAGCTCTTGATGTGACAGTTGCACAGGGCGTAGATGGAGGAGGTCTGGCTCTCGGTCACTAGGGCCCCCACCAGGGTATCCCTGCGCAGGGAGCAGCAGTTCCAGTCCAGCACCCTCACAAGACCCAGGGGGGTCTGAGGGGACGTCCAGAAGCCCCAAAAGGCAATGAGGCCCATGCTGCCGGTCTGCAGTTCGTTGGTCTCGGGGCAGAAGTGCATGCAGACCACAGAGGCAGGGCAGGTGGCGCGGTGAAACACGGTCATCTCCAGGGTGGTGTCAGTGTAGACACGCAGAGACAGAACACTGCAGGCCCCAACTAGCACACGCTGGGTCGGCACAAACACCAGGTGCTCTACCCGGTACTTCTTCTCCATGGGGATGCTCAAGTAGTGCCTCAGCTGGCCCTGCCCATCATCTGCCCACATATCCATCTGAGGGAGAGAGAATTTAAGAGGAGGGGTGGAAGGAGAGTAGAAGGATTAAGAGGCATGCAGAGGTATAATGATCACATAAACGATCAGCAGAAAGTGAAGAGAGGTGAGTGCATCACAGTGCAGCTCACTGACCCATATTCCCTCATTGCAAGACCCCCTCCCCATAGTCAGTCCCAACAGGTGACTCACCTTATGCCTGAGCAGCATATGTCCCAACTGGAAGCCCGCCACCACTGTGCCACTGCACCCAGAGAAGGTTGTGAGGCAATGTAGGTAGTTAGGGGCACAGGTGTAGTGGAACTGTGTACTTGGGGAGGCATCCAAGTACAGTGGAGCTTCTTGCTCCACATCTTTAGATGTTCCTAAAGAATGAGACTGAGATTTCTGGTTCTCATGCTCTTTCTCCTTTAGAATGACAATGGATTAAAATATCGGAAATATGAATTATGTCCTCAAATGTTATATTGCAAACAATACAAATGTTTTTACCTGTATGGTTTGTTTCAGTTGTGATATAAAGGTTTTCCAGTCTGGTATAATTCTTCCAATTGATCCCATAATTTACAGTATTCAAACTCTTCTACGCACCTCCTAAGCGACTAGTCACATGCTTTCCCCCTACAGAATTATCCTTTTCCCGTATTCCTTTTCATGAAGTGATCCATTTATCCGCATTATGATGGTCATAAAGAGAATCATAGAGTCATTGCGAAAAAGAACGTGAAATTGGAACGCTATTGTTTTGGGTTCCATAGAGAATGGATTGGTTTTGTGGATTAGTAACTAAATGTGGAAACAGTCAAGGGGTCTGAATACTTTCCGAATGCACTCGGAATGTATTCAGGCCCCTTGACTGTTTCCACATTTTGTTACGTTACAGCCTTATTCTAAAATGTCTGAAATATTTTTTTCTCATCAATCTATACATAATACCCCATAATGACAAAGCGAAAACAGGTTTTAATAAATGTTGCAGATTTATATACACTGCTCAAAAAAATAAAGGGAACACTTAAACAACACAATGTAACTCCAGTCAATCACACTTCTGTGAAATCAAACTGTCCACTTAGGAAGCAACACTGATTGACAATACATTTCACATGCTGTTGTGCAAATGGAATAGACAACAGGTGGAAATTATAGGCAATTAGCAAGACACCCCCAATAAAGGAGTGGTTCTGCAGGTGATAACCACAGACCACTTCTCAGTTCCTATGCTTCCTGGCTGATGTTTTGGTCACTTTTGAATGCTGGCGGTGCTTTCACTCTAGTGGTAGCATGAGACGGAGTCTACAACCCACACAAGTGGCTCAGGTAGTGCAGCTCATCCAGGATGGCACATCAATGCGAGCTGTGGCAAGAAGGTTTGCTGTGTCTGTCAGTGTAGTGTCCAGAGCATGGGGGCGCTACCAGGAGACAAGCCAGTACATCAGGAAACGTGGAGGAGGCCGTAGGAGGGGCAACAACCCAGCAGCAGGACCGCTACCTCCGCCTTTGTGCAAGGAGGAGCAGGAGGAGCACTGCCAGAGCCCTGCAAAATGACCTCCAGCAGGCCACAAATGTGCATGTGTCTGCTCAAACGGTCAGAAACAGACTCCATGAGGGTGGTATGAGGGCCCGACGTCCACAGGTGGGGGTTGTGCTTACAGCCCAACACCGTGCAGGACGTTTGGCATTTGCCAGAGAACACCAAGATTGGCAAATTCGCCACTGGCGCCCTGTGCTCTTCACAGATGAAAGCAGGTTCACACTGAGCACATGTGACAGACGTGACAGTCTGGAGACGCCGTGGAGAACGTTCTGCTGCCTGCAACATCCTCCAGCATGACCGGTTTGGCGGTGGGTCAGTCATGGTGTGGGGTGTCATTTCTTTGGGGGGCCGCACAGCCCTCCATGTGCTCGCCAGATGTAGCCTGACTGCCATTAGGTACCGAGATGAGATCGTCAGACCCCTTGTGAGACCATATGCTGGTGCGGTTGGCCCTGGGTTCCTCCTAATGCAAGACAATGCTAGACCTCATGTGGCTGGAGTGTGTCAGCAGTTCCTGCAAAAGGAAGGCATTGATGCTATGGACTGGCCCGCCCGTTCCCCAGACCTGAATCCAATTGAGCACATCTGGGACATCATGTCTCGCTCCATCCACAGACTGTCCAGGTGTTGGCGGATGCTTTAGTCCAGGTCTGGGAGGAGATCCCTCAGGAGACCATCCGCCACCTCATCAGGAGCATGCCCAGGCGTTGTAGGGAGGTCATACAGGCACGTGGAGGCCACACACACTACTGAGCCTCATTTTGACTTGTTTTAAGGACATTACATCAAAGTTGGATCAGCCTGTAGTGTGGTTTTCCACTTGAATTTTGAGTGTGACTCCAAATCCAGACCTCCATGGGTTGATAAATTTGATTTCCATTGATCATTTTTGTGTGATTGTGTTATCAGCACATTCAACTATGTAAAGAAAAAAAGTATTTAATACTTCCCTGACATTTAATCCTAGTAAACATTGCCTGTCTTATGTCAGTTAGGATCACCACTTTCTTTTAAGAATGTGAAATGTCAGAATAATAGTAGAGAAAATAATATATTTCAGCTTTTATTTCTTTCATCATATTCCCAGTGGGTCAGACGTTTACAGAAGTTTTGGGTAGCCTTCCACAAGCTTCCCACAATAAATTGGGTGAATTTTGGCCCATTCCTCCTGACAGAGCTGTTGTAACTGAGTCAGGTTTGTAGGCCTCCTTGCTCGCACATGCTTTTTCAGTTCTGCCCACAAATTTTCTATAGGATTGAGGTCAGGGCTTTGTGATGGCCACTCCAAGACCTTGACTTTGTTGTCCTTAAGCCATTTTGCCACAACTTTGGAAGTATGCTTGGGGTCATTGTCCATTTGGAAGACCCATTTGCGACCAAGCTTTAACTTCCTGACTGATGTCTTGAGACGTTGCTTCAATATATCCACATTCTTTTCCTCCCTCATGGTGCCATCTAGTTTGTGAAGTGCACCAGTCCCTCCGGCAGCAAAGCACCCCCACAACATGATGCTGCCACCCCTGTGCTTCACGGTTGGGATGGTGTCCTTCGGCTTATTCAGTATTCAGTATTCAGACCCTTTGCTATGAGACTCGAAATTGAGCTTAGGTGCATCCTGTTTCCATTGATCATCCTTGAGATGTTTCTACAACTTGATTTGAGTCCACCCGTGGTACAATCAATTGATTGTACGTGATTTGGAAAGGCACACACCTGTCTATATAAGAACCCACAGTTGACAGTGCATGTCAGAGCAAAAACCAAGCTATGAGGTCGAAGGAATTGTCCGTAGAGCTCAGAGACAGGATTGTGTTGAGTGTACCAAAACATGTCTACAGCATTGAAGGTTTCCAAGAACACAGTGGCCTCCATCATTCTTAAACTGAAAAAATGTGGAACACCAAGACTCTTCCTAGAGCTGGCTACCTGGCCAAACTGAGCAATCAGGGGAGAATGGCCTTGGTCAGGGAGGTGACCAAGAACCCAATGGTCACTCTGGCAGAGCTCCAGAGTTCCTCAGTGGAGATGGGAGAACCTTCCAGAAGGACAACCATCTCTGCAGCACTCCACCAATCAGGCCTTTATGGTAGAGTGGCCAGACGGAAGCCACTCCTCAGTAAAAGGCACATGACAGCCCACTTGGAGTTTGCCAAAAGGCATCTAAAGGACTCTCAGACCATGAGAAACAAGGTTCTCTGATCTGATGAAACCAAGATTGAACTCTTTGGCCTGAATGCCAAGCGTCACGTCTGGAGGAAACCTGGCACCATTCCTATGGTGAAGCATGGTGGTGGCAGCATCATGCTGTGGGGATGTTTTTCAGCAGCAGGGACAGGGAGACTAGTCATGATCGAGGGAAAGATGAACAGAGCAAAGTACAGACAGATCCTTGATGAAAATCTGCTCCAGAGCGCTCAGGACCTTAGACTGGGGTGAAGGTTCACCTTCCAAAAGGACAACAACCATAAGCACACAGCCAAGACAATGCAGGAGTGGCTTCGGGACAAGAATGTCTTTAAGTGGCCCAGCCAGAGCCCGGACTTAAACTCGATCAAACATATCAAATAAGATGTTATTTGTCACATGCGCCGATTACAACAGGTGTGTAGACCTAACAGTGAAATGCTTACTTACAAGCCCTTAACCAACAATGCTTAAAAAAAAGTTAACTAGAAAATAGAAAATAAATGCAACAAATAATTCAGCAGCTGCAGTAAAATAACAATAGTGAGGCTATATACAGTGGGTACCGGTACAGAGTCAATGGGGGGGGGGGGGGGACCAGTTAGTTGAGGTAATTGAGGTAATATGTACATGTAGGTAGAGCTAAAGTGACTATGCATAGATTATAAACCGAGAGAAGCAGCAGAGTGAAAGAGGGGTCTGGGTAGCCCTTTGATTAGCTGTTCAGGAGTCTTGTGGCTTGGGGGTAGAAGCTGTTAACTTCTCTGGGATATGTGGGACCTCGCCAACAGCCAGTGAAATTGCAGGGCACCAAATTCAAACAACAGAAATCTCATAATTAAAATTCCTCAAACATACAAGTATTATACACCATTTTAAAGATAAACTTCTTGTTAATCCAGCCACATTGTCTGATTTCAAAAAGGCTTTACGGCGAAAGCACACCTTGCGATTATGTTAGGTCAGCGCCTAGCCACAGAAAACCATACAGCCATTTTCCAAAGAAGGAGAGGTGTCACAAAAGACAGAAATAGCTTTAAAAGGAATCACTAACCTTTGATGATCTTCACCGGATGGCACTCCCAGGACTCCATGTTAGACAATAAATGTGTGTTTTGTTCGATAAAGTTAATCTTTATGTCCAAAAACCTCATTTGAAATTGGTGCGTTATGTTCAGAAATGCATTGTCTCAAACAAACATCCGGTGAAAGTGCAGAGAGCCACATCAAATTACAGAAATACTCATCATAAACATTGATCTAAAATACAAGTGTTATACATATGATTATAGATAAACTTCTCCTTAATGCAACCACTGTGTCAGATTTTTTAAAAACTTTACGTTAAAAGCACACCATGCAATTATGTTAGGTCAGCACCTAACCACAGAAAAACATACAGCCATTTTTCAACCAAGGAGCGGTGTCACAAAACTCAGAAATAGCATTATAAATATTCACTTACCTTTGATGATATTCATCGGAATGCACTCCCAGGAATCCTAGTTCCACAATAAATGTTTGTTTTGTTCGATAAAGTCCATCTTTATGTCCAAATACCTCCTTTTTGTTTGCGCGTTTAGTTCACAAATCCATTACAGTTCGTAGAAACATGTCAAACGATGTATATAATCAATCTTTAGGATGTTTTTATCATAAATCTTCAATAATATTCCAACCGGACAATTCCTTCGTCTTTAGAAATGAAAGGGAACGCAGCTCGCTCTCACGGCTGCAAGCGTGACTTAGCTCATGGCTTTCTGCCAGATCCCTGGTTCAAACAGCTCTTATTCGCTTCCCCTTCATAGTAGAAGCCTGAAACAAGGTTCTAAAGACTGTTGACATCTAGTGGAAGCCTTAGGAAGTGCAATATGACCCCATAGACACTGTATATTGGATGGGAAATTACTTGAAAAACTACAAACCTCAGATTTCCCACTTCCTGGTTGGATTTTTTCTCAGGTTTTTGCCTGCCATATGAGTTCTGTTATACTCACATACTTCATTCAAACAATTTTAGAGACTTCAGTGTGTTTTCTATCCAAATATACCTGAGTAGCAGGCAGTTTACTCTGGGCACCTCATACAAGCTACTCAATACTGCCCCCCAGTCCCAAATAATTTTTTAAGAAGCCTTTTGGACCTCGACTTGGCTCTCCGGTACCGCTTGCAGTGCGGTAGCAGAGAGAACAGTCTATGACTAGGGTGGCTGGAGTCTTTGACAATTTCTAGGGCCTTCCTCTGACACCGCCTGATATAGAGGTCCTGGATGGCAGGAAGCTTTGCCCCAGTGATGTACTGGGCCGTACGCACTACCCTCTGTAGTGCCTTGCAGTCGGTGTGCCAAGCGTCATACCCAAGAAGACTCAAGGCTGTAATCGCTGCCAAAGGTGCTACATCAAAGTACTGAGTAAAGGTTTTGAATACTCATGCAAATTTAATATTTCCGTTTTTTTCCAATAAATTTGCAAAAACTTTAAAAAAAACTGTTTTTCCTTTGTCATTTGTCATTATGGGGTATTTTGTGTAGATTGATAAGAAAAAAAACATTTTATTCAATTTTATAATAAGGCTGTGACATAAAAAAATGTGAAAAAATTCAAGGGGTCTGAATACTTTTCGAATGCACTGTATATATATATATAGATATATATATATACAGTAGGGCCTTCCTCTGACTCTGATATATATATATATATATATATGTACATATGTATGTGTGTATATATATATATATATATATATATATATATATATATATATATATATATATATATATGTGTGTGTGTGTGTGTGTGTATATATATATGTACAGTACCAGTCAAAAGTTTGGACACAGCAACTCATTACAGGGTTTTTCTTTATTTGTACTATTTTCTACGTTGTATAATAATAGTGAAAACATCAAAACTATGAAATAACACATATGGAATCATGTAGTAACCAAAAAAGTGTTTAAACAAATCAAAATATATTTTACACATGAGATTCTTCAAAGTTGCCACCCTTTGCCTTAATGACAGCTTTGCACGCTCTTGACATTCTCTAAACCAGCTTCACCTGGAATGCTTTTCCAACAGTCTTGAAGGAGTTCTCACATGGCGGTAATGCACCATAACATTGAATGCCAACTGTCAATAAACCCCACAGAAGAGGCGGCGGCAACAACGGTAGCCAGCTAGCTAGGGCCACGGGTAGACCGTGTCCTTCTAACGACAGTGAGGGCAGGAATTAGAGGACACAGGGTGCTAGTTATTTAGTTAGCTAGCTAGGACTCTGGTTCACAGGAGGCAGGATAGGTATTTAGCTAACGATAGCTAGGACACCGGTAGACGGTGTCCTTTGCCCCCGCTTGTTGGGCACTGTTTTCCTGCAGTTCTGTTAACAACAGCAAGGGCAGGTGTTCAGCAAGCAGGAGCGAAGGACACTGTGTGCTAGTTAGCTAGCAAGCAGTATTGGTAGCTAGCTAGCACACCGATAGACAGTGTACTTCACCCCTAAAAAACTCAGATAATACTTTTATTAAACTTTTGACATTTTTTTTTATCTCATAGATAATCAGTGGAAATCCAGAATATCAAAAGTGTCGCACAAGCATAAAGATGGCATGCTCGGGGGGGGGGGGGGGGGGGGGGGGTGTTCATGCAGGAACCAGTGGGATGCTCGAGGGGGAGGACGTTCATGCAGAAACCAATGGGATGCTCGAGAGGGGGCATTGTAGGAAGATG
This sequence comes from Oncorhynchus clarkii lewisi, assembly GCF_045791955.1. Lineage (NCBI taxonomy): Eukaryota > Metazoa > Chordata > Actinopteri > Salmoniformes > Salmonidae > Oncorhynchus > Oncorhynchus clarkii. The sequence goes on from NC_092158.1 coordinate 28,738,959, forward strand.
TAGGAATGGCCACATGCAATCACAAATTGATTAAAGTTGGACAATTCCATAAAATTCTTGAAAAACTAGTAGGTTGCTAGAAAGAGTAGGGTATTAAACATAGCTGCTAATTTGTCAGGAAAAATATGAAATTCTATGGGAGCTTGTGTGACACACACACACACACAGTGGACAGAGGCTGAGAGCACTGTGAGTTAATTTAGGATATGTGAACTGGCTCATAGACACTGAAGAGAGGTAAGTATTCTGTTTTTCCTCTACAAGTTATTCCCTGATTTCTCTGGAATGTGATTTAGCATATGCAGATGATGGCTAAGAAATTGTATTATTGTGTCTGCTGTCCACAACAGAACGTCAGTGATGACTGATAACATAGTCTAATTACTTATTGACAAGACTTATCCAGCTGTTTTGTGAGTGGTCATGATTGATGGATGCTTTTGGAAATTTTGCTGATGGTCTTGACCACAGATAGATAGCCTGCTGTAGTTGTTATGTGCTGGCATTAGGCCTGTAGGCACTAACCTGTGGGGGTTAGCCAAGACACTTTTGCAACAATAACGTTTTACAACCTGTTCTCTAAAGATGACCAGAAGAATGGTCACTGATTTGGTTGATACATGCATTATGGTTGGGATGTTAAAAGTGATTGATATTAATGGAATAAGGTCTTGCAGAAAAAAGCAATCGATGACATTTCATGAATAAATTCCTTCAACATTAATTTCTTCAATCTGTGCTATTCAGAGCAACCCAGAGCTCCGAATCCCAGTGCAGCACAATGCAGCTATGTGTTAACAAGGAGAACATTGACCACACTCACATTAACAATCAGCCCTCTATTCCTCAGTGCCAGAGCATATAGCCTGTGCCTCTTCTAGCCTGGCTCTGGACAGTCCCTCCTCTCATATAGTGAAGCCTTAGCTCAGTTAAACCAGGCAACGAGTTTTGCTCGTGTTAGGGCTGAACAAGGGTGCCTAGTACTACCACACATGCTTACTAATTTCTCTCCCCCTAATTCTCAGTTTTACATTTTCAAGCCAGTCTGGTCATATATTCTCCCATAGCTGCCATTGAACATACCAACCATCACCTCTGTCCAACACACTCTATTTCTCAGGTGGAGTTGCTGTGCTCCCCCCCCAGCAGTGACACTCTCTCTGCCATGGCCTCCTGTATCACTGCCCACAAGGGCTGGTTTGGTGAGAGGGGGGTTCACCAGGGGGTTGGACTGGACATCCTCTTCAGTGGCAGGGACTTTGACACACCAGATCTGTACTCCCCAAATGACACTAAACAACCTCAGGAGGCCAAGTCACACTATGCCTGTCCCAGGGCCCCCCAGAGGTCCTTGCATGGCTGGGGCACATACAGCCCCCCTCCGCAGATATCCAGCCCTAGCACTGAGAGAAGAGGGGGGGCATCCTCTTCTGCCAGGCCTGTCTCCCTCAACCAGTGCCAGGGCTACCATGCCCACACCCTGCCCCTGCCCCGCAGAGCCCTGGCTGTCTTCAGACCCAGGTGAGTAACAGACAGGGGGAGTAAGGAAGTGAGGGAGGGACACCTTGGTGGGTAAGACACCTGGCGGGAGTGAGAGACAGGAAGGGGGGCAAAAAGGGAGGGTGGAAAGGGACACACAGGTGAGAGACAGGCATAGTGAGACAGAGACCATAGTGGGAGGGACCCTGGTATAGATTGATGTGTGTAATGATTCCGGGTCAGCTGAGAGCTGCAGAGTCCCACATGGGGGGACCACAACCTTCGTGTGACACATAACTGTTACATACAAACACACTGGGTGCGGCATCGGGTTAGCAATATGTGATTGGATTAATGCTTGGATAAGTCTCAATAATGTCGACATTTCTCTATGCGTCCCATGTGCGAGTTTGCACATCTGCACTGTGTGTGCATTTCTTTGGTGTGTTTGTTTGTACTGCTGTGTCTGTCTATGTTTGTGCTGTACCCGTGGTTCTGATATGTGTGTGTTTGTTTTGCCTGCAGTGTCTACAGTAGCACTCAGGGATATAAGACTACCACAGTGGACAAACCTCGCATGCTCAGAGCCACTATCAGATCCCGCCCCTCGGACCCTAACCAGTCTGGCCGACAGCAGAGCCAGCACCAGAGCCAGGACCAGCACCAGAGTCAGCCTTTCCAGCACCAGCAGCAGCCCAGACCAAACCAGCAGCAGCACCAGCGAAGCCTAAGCCCCAAGCTTCTCTACCAACCAAGCCTTCGTCCCAAGCCGGTCTACCAGCCAAGCCTCAGTCCCACTCTTCCTGTCTATAGGAGACTCACAACCTGGCAGCACAAGGACAACACCAACATAGACAGCAACACCATCAAGACCAACAACAGCTCTCACAGTAACAGCATCAAGAGGTGAGTTTGAGCGTAAGAGAGAGAGAGAGAGAGTGAGAGAACGTTATTCTATATTATTTCAGTTATTGCAGTTCTATAGTGCATGTATCAAGTACTTACTTCATTAATGTGTAATTCATTGATTTGTAATTTGATTCTAGTTGTATAATGTATAGAGAAAAGGCTATGTGATCTGAGTTGACAAAGGAAGGTTCCAAGAAAATTTCTATTGAGTTGATCCAAACAGGATTTGCAGCGTGTTGAGATGATTAATTACTGAGTAACTGTGCGGTACCACTCTGTAATCAGACAGGTGGACATGACGTCCCAGAACTTGTTTGGTCAGCCACGTGTCCTGGCCTCGCTGCGGGGACCTCTCTCTCCGCGACAGACCCGCAAGACAACAAATCTAGAGGAGGAACTGAGGAGGCTCATCATAATGGACAACACATCAGAGGAATCAGGGAGGGATGCAGTGAGTTAAGACCTCAACACACATCATAGAGGCACAGGTGTTGAATATTGTTCTAACATACTCAAATTCAATATGAGTACGAACCTTACAAATGTGATTTTCCTGTGTTTTATATATATTTCCACACTATGAGGTTGGAATAATACTGTGAAATTGTGAAAATGATGATAATGCCCTTTTAGTGTAAGAGCTGCTTGAAAAGACCGCTTGTGGGAAGGCGTTTTGGCCTGCCTGGTGACATCATAAGTAACCAATAAGAAAGAGAGTTCCAAACCTCTCTGCCAATAACAGGTAGTTTTCAGTTTTTCCATTCCCCTCAGACCACTCCCAGACAGTCCAAGCAAAATTCTTGCTTGAGAAATTGCTCTTTGCTAAGAAGCTATTTTCATTTTATTTTGACAATTTTAATTGAAAACAGTCCCAGTAAGGTACTTAATTGTTACCCAGAAATTATTTGATATTAAGATAAAAACAGCTGCATTGAACCTTTAAAGTTCAAGATTATGTCCATGTACACATTTAACTGACCACAGCTCATTTTGCTTCTGTCCCCTAGTACTGCCGTCATAGCCTCTCTACAGAGATCAGTCTAGGCAGTGGTCCCATGGACTACAGTCTGGCCTGTTCCCCAGTGTCTGACTGCTCAGAGTTGGCGGGGCTGGAGGACCTGTCTGCCTCTGAGCTGTCCCTGACAGAGGGCTGGGACTCTGGGCACATCCCCCTACCGGACCCTGCAGGGAGCCTGAAGTGGAGCAACCTGGTCAACACTGCCAAGGCCTATGAGGGTAGGAGAGTATGTGTGCAAGAAGCATGTCCATGTGCCTGAACTTGCCTATGAATGCTTGTGAGATGCATGGCATTTAAGACTAAATGAGAATATGCAGTGCATTTATGTTTCATGTTTGTAGCACAGAGGACAGTGGAGCCCATTACCCCCAGTAAGTCCATGAAGCTTGGATCAAAGGGTGGACCCACGGCTTGCCCACCCAATTACTACCCTCCTCAGGACTACAATTTCCAGCCTGTAATAAGAAGGTACTGTACACACATTCTCTCTCCCTATGGTTCCATTCTCTTTACTGTGCGGATATACACACATAATGGCTCTACTCTGACTTAATGAAACTGTGGGTCCTGTAAGATCTGGCTATTCATTCTCAAAGGCACATGGGAATAGTATGAAGTGTGCCATTATGGAGTTGTATATTTTAATTCACCTTCAGCACATAATCTTTTCCCCCATGAAGCTTGTGTTGAAGTTATTCTGTATTAACAAGATGTTTTGCTTCTCTAAAGTGAAGTGCCCAGTGATCTGTCTGATAGACTTCACGACCTGGAGGTGCTGCTGAGACACTTGGAGAGCAACCTGGAAAATGTGAGACATTTCTATCTCAGATACACAACCCCCATCTGTCATCATTAAATCCATGTGTTGACCACCTCAGCATCTCTTTTTAAATAACCCCAATGACCTCTCTCTCTCTCTTTGTCTCTCTCTGTGACGGTCAGGAGAAGCAGGACAGGATAGCCCTGATGGGGGAAGTGAAGATTCTGAGGGAGACCAACCAGCGCCTGTGGGAGGAGTCTCTTTCATCCAATGAAAAGCTCTGTAAACTCAGCCTGTTGTTCAACATGGCCCCAGGAATGGTGCCTAGAGAGAGAGAATGACCAACAACACTAAGAAGAGAGAGGGATAACTTGAACAGAGGGGTGGAGGACTGTCTGCAAAATGTGATCAGAGAACGAGGATATATAAACTCAGCAAAAAAAGAAACGTCCTCTCACTGTCAACTGTGTTTATTTTCAGCAAAATTAACATGTGTAAATATTTGTATGAACATAACAAGATTCAACAACTGAGACATAAACTGAACAAGTTCCACAGACATGTGACTAACAGAAATTGAATAATGTGTCCTTGAACAAAGCGGGGGTCAAAATCAAAAGTAAGTCCGTATCTGGTGTGGCCACCAGCTGCATTAAGTACTGCAGTGCATCTCCTCCTCATGGACTGCACCAGATTTGCAAGTTCTTGTTGTGAGATGTTACCACACTCTTCCACCAAGGCACCTGCAAGTTCCCGGACATTTCTGAGGGTAATGACCCTAGCTCTCACACCCCAACAGGTCCCAGACGTGCTCAAGGGGATTGAGATCCGGGCTCGTCGCTGGCCATGGCAGAACACTGACATTCCTGTCTTGCAGGAAATCACGCATTGTCATGCTGGAGGGTCATGTCAGGATGAGCCTGCAGGAAGGGTACCACATGAGGGAGGAGGATGTCTTCCCTGTAACGCACAACATTGAGATTGCCTGCAATTACAAAAATCTCTGTCCGATGACGCTGTGACACACCGCCCCAGACCATGACGGACCCTCCACCTCCAAATCGATCCCACTCCAGGGTACAGGCCTCGGTGTAACACTCATTCCTTCGACGATAAATGCGAATCCGACCATCAACCCTGGTGAGACAAACCGCCAGGGAAGAGCACTTTTTGCCAGTCCTGTCTGGTCCAGCGATGGTGGGTTTGTGCCCATAGGCGAAGTTGTTGCTGGTGATGTCTGGTGAGGACCTGCCTTACAACATGCCTACAAGCCCTCAGTCCAGCCTCTCTCAGCCTATTGCGAACAGTCTCAGCACTGATGGAGGGATTGTGCATTCATGGTGTAACTCAGGCAGTTGTTGTTGCCATCCTGTACCTGTCCAACAGGTGTGAGGTTCGGATATGCCGATCCTGTGCAGGTGTTTTTACATGTGGTCTGTCACTGCGAGGATGATCAGCTGTCCGTCCTGTCTCCCTGTAGCGCTGTCTTAGGCGTCTCACAGTATGGACATTGCAATTTATTGCCCTGGCCACATCTGCAGTCCTCATGCCTCCTTGCAGCATGCCTAAGGCATGTTCACGCAGATGAGCAGGGACCCTGGGCATCTTTCTTTTGGTGTTTTTCAGAGTCAGTAGAAAGGCCTCTTTAGTGTCCTAAGTTTTCATAACTGTGACCTTAATTGGCTACCGTCTGTAATCTGTTAGTTTCTTAACGACCGTTCCACAGGTGCATGTTCATTAATTGTTTATGGTTCATTGAACAAGCTTGGGAAACAGTGTTTAAACCCTCTACAATGAAGATCTGTGAAGTTATTTGGATTTTTATTAATTATCTTTGAAAGACAGGGTCCTGAAAAAGAGATGTTTATTTTTTTGCTGAGTTTATATACAAATACACTGCTCAAAAAAATAAAGGGAACACTTAAACAACGCAATGTAACTCCAAGTCAATCACACTTCTGTGAAATCAAACTGTCCACTTAAGAAGCAACACTGATTGACAATAAATTGCACATGCTGTTGTGCAAATGGAATAGACAACAGGTGGAAATTATAGGCAATTAGCAAGACACCCCCAATAAAGGAGTGGTTCTGCAGGTGGTGACCACAGACCACTTCTCAGTTCCTATGCTTCCTGGCTGATGTTTTGGTCACTTTCGAATGCTGGCGGTGCTTTCACTCTAGTGGTAGCATGAGACGGAGTCTACATCCCACACAAGTGGCTCAGGTAGTGCAGCTCATCCAGGAAGGCACATCAATGCGAGCTGTGGCAAGAAGGTTTGCTGTGTCTGTCAGCGTAGTATCCAGAGCATGGAGGCGCTACCAGGAGACAAGCCAGTACATCAGGAGACGTGGAGGAGGCCGTAGGAGGGCAACAACCCAGCAGCAGGACCGCTACCTCCGCCTTTGTGCAAGGAGGAGCAGGAGGAGCACTGCCAGAGCCCTGCAAAATGACCTCCAGCAGGCCACAAATGTGCATGTGTCTGCTCAAACGGTCAGAAACAGACTCCATGAGGGTGGTATGAGGGCCCGACGTCCACAGGTGGGGGTTGTGCTTACAGCCCAACACCGTGCAGGACGTTTGGCATTTGCCAGAGAACACCAAGATTGGCAAATTCGCCACTGGCGCCCTGTGCTCTTCACAGATGAAAGCAGGTTCACACTGAGCACATGTGACAGACGTGACAGAGTCTGGAGACGCCGTGGAGAACGTTCTGCTGCCTGCAACATCCTCCAGCGTGACCGGTTTGGCGGTGGGTCAGTCATGGTGTGGGGTGGCATTTCTTTGAGGGGCTGCACAGCCCTCCATGTGCTCGCCAGAGATAGCCTGACTGCCATTAGGTACCGAGATGAGATCCTCAGACCCCTTGTGAGACCATATGCTGGTGCAGTTGGCCCTGGGAACCTCCTAATGCAAGACAATGCTAGACCTCATGTGGCTGGAGTGTGTCAGCAGTTCCTGCAAGAGGAAGGCATTGATGCTATGGACTGGCCTGCCCCGTTCCCCAGACCTGAATCCAATTGAGCACATCTGGGACATCATGTCTCGCTCCATCCACAGACTGTCCAGGAGTTGGCGGATGCTTTAGTCCAGGTCTGGGAGGAGATCCCTCAGGAGACCATCCGCCTCCTCAACAGGAGCATGCCCAGGCGTTGTAGGGAGGTCATACAGGCATTGTGGAGGCCACACACACTACTGAGCCTCATTTTGACTTGTTTTAAGGACATTACATCAAAGTTGGATCAGCCTGTAGTGTGGTTTTCCACTTGAATTTTGAGTGTGACTCCAAATCCAGACCTCCATGGGTTGATAAATTTGATTTCCATTGATAATTTTTGTGTGATTTTGTTGTCAGCACATTCAACTATGTAAAGAAAAAAGTATTTAATAAGAATATTTCATTCATTCAGATCTCGGATGTGTTATTTTAGTGTTCCCTTTATTTTTTTGAGCAGTGTATATACAGTACCAGTCAAAAGTTTGGACACACCTACTCATTCCAGGGTTTTTCTTTATTTTAACTATTTTCTACATCGTAGAATAATAGTGAAGACGTCAGAACTATGAATAACACATATGGAATCACATAGTAACCAAAAAAGTGTTAAACTAATCAAAATATATTTTATACTTGAGAATCTTCAAAGTAGCCACCCTTTGCCTTGATGAGAGCTTTGCACACTCTTGGCATTCTCTCAACCAGCTTCACCTGGTGACTACCAAATTGAATTACCAGCACTGTGAATATACTTTAACCTGAGATGCCCAAAGTCAAGTAATAATAACTTTTAAAGGACTACTAAGTATACTTAGTTTGAGGGCCAGTGGCCTTGACTTTAGATTGTGAAAAACTGAGTTACACAATGTGATTTTTACAAATAATTAATTTTTAATAATCTAAAATACTATATTGTGTGGTATTTAAAATAAATGTTAACTCGTCTCAAATAACTCAACAAAGTAGTAATAACAATTTAAGAACTTTTATTTACAGAACATACACTACATGACCAAAGGTATGTGGACACCCCTTCAAATGAGTGGATTCGGCTATTTCGGCCACACCCATTGCTGACAGATGTATAAAATCGAGCACACAGCCATGCAATCTCCAAAGACAAACATTGGCAGTAGAATGGCCCCTACTGAAGATCTCAGTGACTTTCAACGTGGCACCGTCATAGGATGCCACCTTTCCACAAAGTCAGTTTGTAAAATGTGAAAAAGTTGAATTGTCTTGGCACAACAACGGCTCAGCTGCGAAGTAGTAGGCCACACAAACTCACAGAATGGGACCGCTGAGTGCTGAAGCACGTAAAAATTGTCTGTCCTCAGGTGGTTTGTCGAGATCAGTGTGGAAGAACTTGACTGGCCTGGGCAGAGCCCTGACCTCAACCCCATCGAACACCTTTGGGATGAATTGGAACACTGACTGCAAGCCAGGCCTAATCGCCCAACGTGCCTGACCTCACTAATGCTCTAGTGGCTGAATGGAAGCAAGTCCCTGCAGCAATATTCCAACATCTAGAGGAAAGCCTTCCCAGAAGACTGGAGGCTGTTATAGCAGCAAAGGGGGACCAACTCCATATTAATTACATCAGTAAAGAAAAACATTCAAATGCTTAATGAATTGGCCATTCTCCGCTCCTAATTACTAAAAACTATATTGTCAGCTGTTTGCAGGTGGGGGACTGCAAAGTGATACTAGAATAGCTAACATTAATATTTTCATTAATTCTAGTAGAAATATATGTCTTGGTAATATTAAATTTAAGGAAGAAATCCTGCATCTTGATTGTAAATTCCTATATAAAGACAAGTTCCTTTAGAGAATAAACCTATTAAGCAGGGCTTGATGGATTTGATGCAATGATCTTTAAAATAACCCCGCAGGTCCCTTTCCCTATCTCCCTAGCTTCTGAAAGAATCACTAAGAAAATGCTCTTGGCCCAAATCAAAGCCAATTACTAGAATAGCTAACATTATCACATACTTTAGGCCATGTAGAGTATAAACATATTTTGACACCATGCATAGAAACACCTTAGCAAACTTCAATTCTCAATTTGAATAACTAAATACAACATTAAGACTTCAGTTCTTACCTGCCTGGTAAAAAAAATAGTGATTCTTACAATGTGTAATATAGAAACACAGACATTACACATATATTCAGAAATTCAATGTGTATAAATAGGTAATAAATACATGTGTTAGTCCATGGTGCAAGTGATTGTTTTGTGCTACATACTGTGTAGTCTGGAATTTATTTGGTCGTTTGCATTATGATCATAAATACAGTGATGAAATAAATGTCAGAATGTGTCACGTTCTGACCTTAGTTCTTTTGTTATGTCTTTGTTTTAGTATGGTCAGGGCGTGAGTTGGGTGGGTTGTCTATTTTTTTTTTGTCCTTTTTCTATGATTTGGGATTTCTGTGTTTGGCCTGGTATGGTTCTGAATCAGAGGCAGCTGTCATTCATTGTCCCTGACTGAGAACCATACTTAGGTAGCCTGGTTTCACTTTTGAGTTGTGAGTGATTATTTTCTGTGTCAGTGTTTGTTCCACACGGGACTGTTTTGTTTGTTTCGGTTATTCACGTTGTTATTTTGTAGTTTAGTGTTCATGTAAATAAAGTATTGTTATGGACACTTACCACGCTGCGCATTGGTCCTCCGATCCTTCCTATTACTCCTCTTCGTCAGAAGGAGGAGGACAATCGTTACAGAATGACATGACTAGTAAAACACTGCCTTGGCATTATAACCCAAGGGAAGACCTCACTTAATGTAAATAGAAAACTCCCAAGTAAAAATGTAATCAATGATATCTTTAAAATCAAGTTTGAACATTTTGTATAAATATATTTCAACTTGAAGTAGAAAACAATAAGTAACAGTTCAAATGTGGCGTGCAAGACAGAATTAAGTGTCTGCGTTTGTGAATATAATTTAACCTCCAACAAACTCCATAATTAACTCATACAGTAAGACTTAAATAAACAGTGTTTATTTGAATATGGACACAGATATAAATATGGACATCCAATGCTAGATGCATATGGTCAGTGAAGGGTCAGTGTCAGGAGGTAGCTTCTCTATGAGCCTCCTCTGGCTGCAGCACAAGGGTCTCTCTGGGCCAGCAGCATGTGGAGGGGGTGGGTACACAGTCCTCTTCCTCCCGGTCTCCCTCTCCCTCCACCAGCTCACTCCTTACGGTCTGGTTCTGCTGGCGGCTGAAGTGACGAGCCTTCAGACTGAGAGAGATAAAACGAACACACATTCCTCTAAAGAAACTAATGAAGCACATCCTCTCATTACCAAACTACAATATCAGAGTACAGAGACCAACACAGTGAGAGGGATACTGACCAGTAGACACGCCTCTCCTGCTTGGGCATGATGTGCCACAGGCTGGCCAGCTCCTTGGTGACCACAGTAGACGGAGTGCCAGGGTGAGTGCTGTTCAGAGACATGGCAGCCATCTTAGTTATAGACACACAGAGGTAGAGAACATCCAGCTGAAACACAGGGTTATGGGGGTTATAGGGTTGACTCACCAGAGCTAGGTCTTCCTGCTGATGAGGCAGAACATGATAAAGCCATTGACACTCTTCTTCTTTAGGGGTGGAGGGACTTGAGGGTGAACCCTGGTGGAGGCGTTGCCACTGCGCCGGCGTCCTGTGCTGCTGGTCTACGACTTCAGAGGGACTAGTTGTTGCTTGGGGGTCCTGGTGATGTCCCCCTCCTCCCCCGATGAGGACTGCCACCCTCCTTCATGCCTCACCACAGCTTCACCTTCCGACAGCTAGGGGGAACAGTGGCTTTATATTTGACTTGAACATACTCATGTACCTAACATCATTTCAAATCAAATTGTATTAGTCACATGCGCCGAATACAACAGGCATTACAGTGAAATGCTTACTTACAAGCCCCTTACCAACAATGCAGTTTAAAAAAACACAGATAAGAATAAGAAATAAAAGTAACAAGTAATTAACGAGCAGCAGTAAAATAACAGTAGCGAGACTATATACAGGGAGGTACCGGTACAAAGTCAATGTGCGGGGTGACTGGTTAGTTGAGGTAATATGTACATGTAGGTAGTTATTAAAGTGACTATGCATAGATGATAACAAGAGAGTAGCAGCAGTGTAAAGGGGGGGACAATGTAAATAGTCTGGGTATCCATTTGATTAAATGTTCAGAGGCTTATGGCTTGGGGTAGAAGCTGTTTAGAAAGCCTCTTGGTCCTAGACTTGGCTCCGGTACCGCTTGCTGTGCAGTAGCAGAGAGAACAGTCTATGACTAGGGTGGCTGGAGTCTTTGGCAATTGTTAGGGCCTTCCTCTGACACCGCCTGGTATAGATGTCCTAGATGGCAGGAAGCTTGGCCCCAGTGATGTACTGAACCGTTCGCACTACCCTCTGCCTTGCGGTTCGGAGGCCGAGCAGTTGCCATATCAGGCAGTGATGCAACCACTCTTGATGGTGCAGCTGTAGAACCTATTGAGGATCTGAGGACCCATAAAAAATATTTTCAGTCTCCTGAGGGGGAATAGGTTTTGTCGTGCCCTCTTCACGACTGTCTTGGTGTGCTTGGACCATGTGAGTTTGTTGGTGATGTAGACATCACAGAACTTGAAGCTCTCAACCTGCTCCACTGCAGCCCCGTGAGAATGGGGGCCTGCTCGGTCCTCTTTTTCCTGTAGTCCACAATCATCTCCTTTGTCTTGATCATGTTGAGGGAGAGGTTGTTGTCCTGGCACCACACGGCCAGGTCTCTGACCTTCTCCCTATAGGCTGTCTCGTTGTTGTTGGTGATCAGGCCTACCACTGTTGTGTCATCGGCAAACTAAGCATGCACCCCTGAGTGGCCCGGTGTTGAGGATCAGCGTGGCGGATGTGCTGTTACCTACTCTTACCACCTGTGGGTGGCCCGTCAAGAAGTCCAGGATCGAGTTGCAGAGGGAGGTATTTAGTCCCAGGATCCTTAGCTTATTGACTAGCTTTGAGGGTACTATGGTATTTAGAGGATTCTAAACAGCTTCTACCCCCAAGCCATAAGACTCCTGAATCAAATGGCAACCCAGACAATTTGCATTGCCCCCCCCCCCCCTTTTTACACCGCTGCAACTCTCTGATATAATTTATGCATAGTCATTTTAATAACTCTACCCACTTGTACAGTTGAAGTCAGAAGTTTACATACACTTTAAAAAGCGTTTTTCAACCACTCCACAAATTTCTTGTGAACAAACTATAGTTTTGGCAAGTCGGTTAGGACATCTACTTTGTGCATGACACAAGTAATTTTTCCAACAATTGTTTCCAGACAGATTATTTCACTTATAATTCACAATTACATACACTAAGTTGACTGTGCCTTTAAACAGCTTGGGAAATTCCAGAAAATTATGTCATGGCTTTAGAAGCTTCTGATAGACTAATTGACATCATTTGAGTCAATTGGAGATGTACCTGTGGATGTATTTCAAGGCCTACCTTCAAACTCAGTGCCTCTTTGCTTGACATCATGGGAAAATCAAAAGAAATCAGCCAAGACCTCAGAAAATAAATTGTAGACCTCCACAAATCTGGTTCATCCTTGGGAGCAATTGCCAAATGCCTGAAGGTACCACGTTCATCTGTACAAAAAAATAGTATGCAAGTATAAACACCATGGGACCACGCAGCCGTCATACCGCTCAGGAAGGAGACACGTTCTGTCTCCTAGAGATGAACGTACTTTGGTGCGAAAAGTGCAAATCAATCCCAAAACAACAGCAAAGGACCTTGTGAAAATGCTGGAGGAAACAGGTACAGAATTATCTATATTCAAAGTAAAACAAGTCCTATATCGACAACCTGAAAGGCCGTTCAGCAAGAAAGAAGCCACTGCTCCAAAACCGCCATAAAAAAAGCCAGAATACGGTTTGCAACTGCACATGGGGGCAAAGATTGTATTTTTGGAGAAATGTCCTCTGGTCTGATGAAACAAAAATAGAACTGTTTGGCCATAATGACCATCGTTATGTTTGGAGGAAAAAGGGGGAGGGTTGCAAGCCGAAGAACACCATCCCAACCATGAAGCACGGGGGTGGCAGCATCATGTTGTAGGGGTGCTTTGCTGCAGGAGGGACTGGTGCGCTTCACAAAATAGATGGCATGATGAGGACGGAAAATTATGTGGATATATTGAAGCAACATCTCAAGACATCAGTCAGGAAGTTAAAGCTTGATCGCAAATGGTTCTTCCAAATGGACAATGACCCCAAGCATACTTCCAAAGTTGTGGCAAAATGGCTTAAGGACAACAAAGTCAAGGTATTGGAGTGGCCATCACAAAGCCCTGACCTCAATCCCATAGAACATTTGTGGGCAGAACTGAAAAGGCGTGTGCGAGCAAGGAGGCCTACAAACCTGACTCCGTTACACCAGCTCTGTCAGGAGGAATGGGCCAAAATTTACCCAACTTATTGTGGGACGCTTGTGGAAGGCTACCTGAAACGCTTGACCCAAGTTAAGCGATTTAAAGGCAATGCTACCAAATACTAATTAAGTTTATGTAAACTTTTGACCTATTGGGAATGTGATGAAAGAAATAAAAGCTGAAATAAATCATTCTCTCTACTATTATTCTGACATTTCACATTCTTAAAATGAAGTGGTGATCCTAACTGACCTAAGACAGGGAATTTTTACTAGGATTAAATGTCAGGAATTGTGAAAAGCTGAGTTTAAATGCATTTGTCTAAGGTGTATGTAAACTTTTGACTTCAACTGTACATATTACCTCAACTAACCGGTGCCCTACGCACATTGACTCTTTACCTGTACCCCCTGTATATAGTCTCGTTATTGTTATTTTACCGCTGTTCTTAAATTACTTGTTACTTTTTTTTCTTATTATTACCTGTATTTTTATTTTATTTTTAACTGCATTGTTGGTTAGGTGTTCGCAAGTAAGCATTTGACTGTAAGGTCTACTGCACCTGTTGTATTCGGCGCATGTGACTAATAAAATTGGATTTGATTTGTTGAACGCTGAGCTGTCGTCAATGAATAGCATTCTCACATAGGTGTTCCTTTTGTCTAGGTGGGAAATGGCAGTGTGGAGTGCAATAGAGATTGCATCATCTTTGGATCTGTTGGTGTGGTATGCAAATGGGAGTGTCTAGGGTTTCTGAGATAATGGTGTTGATGTGAGCCATGACCAGCCTTTCAAAACACTTTATGGCTACAGACGTGGGTACTACGGGTCTGTAGTCATTTAGGCAGGTTACCTTAGTGTTCTTGGGCACAGGGACTGTGGTGGTGTGCTTGAAACATGTTGGTATTACAGACTCAGACAGGGAGAGGTTGAAAATCTCAGTGAAGACACTTGCCAGTTGGTCAAAGCATTCTCAGAGTACACGTCCTGGTAATCCATCTGGCCCCGCGGCCTTATGAATGTTGACCTGTTTAATTACTCACATTTGCTGTGGAGAGCGTGATCAGTCTTCCGGAACAGCTGGCGCTCTCATGCATGTTTCAGTGTTATTTGCCTCTGTGAGCATAGAAGTAGTTTAGCTTGTCTGGTAGGCTCGTGTCACTGGGCAGCTCTCGGCTGTGCTTCCCTTTGTAGTCTATAATGGTTTGCAAGCCCTGCCACATCCGACGAGCATCAGAGCTGGTGTAGTACGATTCGATCTTAGTCCCTTATTTCCGCTTTTCCTGTTTGATGGTTCGTCTGAGGGCAGCTTTAGCTTTAGCTCAGTGCGAATGTTGCCTTTAATCCATGGCTTCTGGTTGGGGTATGTACGTACGGTCACTGTGGAGACGACGTCATCGATGCACTTATTGATGAAGCCAATGACTGATGTGGTGTACTCCTCAATGTCATCGGAGGAATCCCGGAACATATTCCAGTTTGTGCAAGCAAAACAGTCCTATAGCTCAGCATCTGCTTCATCTGACCACTTTTATTGATCTAGTCACTCACTGGTGCTTCCTGCTTAAATTGTTGCTTGTAAGCAGGAATCAGGAGGATATAATTATGGTCAGATTTGCCAAATGGAGTGTGGGGAGAGCTTTGTACGAGTCTCTGTGTGTGGAGTAAAGGTGGTCCAGAGTTTTTTCCCCCCCGGTTGCACATTTAACATGTTGATAGAAATTTGGTCAAACGGATTTAAGTTTCCCTGCATGAAAGTCCCCGGCTACTAGGAGCGTCGCCCCTGGGTGAGCGTTTTCTTGTTTGCTTATGGTGGAATATAGCTCATTCAATGCTGTCTTAGTTCCAGCCTCAGTCTGTGTTGTTATGTAAACAGCTATGAAAACTCTCTAAGTAGATAGTGTGGTCTTCAGCTTATCATGAGATACTCTACCTCAGGTGAGCAATAGCTCAATACTTCCTTAGATATCGTGCACCAGCTGTTATTTACAAAAATACATAATCCGCCTCCCCTTGTCTTACCAGACGCCGCTGTTCTATCCTGCCGGTACAGCGTATTAGCAGCCAGCTGTATGTTGATAGTATTGTCGTTCAGCCACGACTCCGTGAAGCATAGGTTAATACAGTTTTGAATGTCCCGTTGGTAGTTTAATCTTCCGCCTAGGTCATCTATTTTATTCTCCAAAGATTGCACGTTTACTAGCAGAATGGAAGGAAGTGGAGGTTTATTTGATCGCCTACAAATTCTCAGAAGGCAGCTCGCCCTCTGGCCCCTTTTTCTCCCCCTCCTCTTCATGCAAATCACGGGAATCTGGGCCTGTTCCAGAGAAAGCAGTATATCGTTCGCGTCGGGCTCGTCAGACTCGTTAAAGGACAGGATTCTGCAAGTCCGTGGTGAGTAATCACAGTCCTGATATCCAGAAGTTATTTTCGGTCATAAGAGACAGTAGCGGCAACATTATGAACAAAATAACAAACAAAAAAAGTTAAAACAACCAAAAAACTATCGGTTGGGGACACGTAAAACGCCAGCCTTCTTCTCCGGCATCATACTATACACTCAAGATTTGTGTTGTGAAAACATGATTCTGTGAGGCTTACCAAGTCAGTGGGGTCATGGCGGGGCAAGCGGGACACTTTCGTGTGGGTTGTTTTAGGGGTGACCCAAACATCCTCAAATAGCACTGTAAAAAGATGAAGGGCTATGTTGGCTATGTTTCACTCTCTCTCTCTCTCTGTCTCTCTCCCTTGCACCAGGAACTGTAGATGATTCAAATCTGATGGAATCCTTCCAACTGAGTTAAAGCCAGCTTTTACAGACTGCACTGCTTGGTAGAATGCACACTACAGCGAGCCTCCCTTAATCTATTTGAAGTCAGACACTTCAAATACACTTCAATGGTTAGGAACCAATATACACAGGCAGTTAGGAAAGCAAAGGCTAGCTTTTTCAAACAGAAATGTTCATCCTGTAGCACAAATTTCAAAAAGGTCTGGGACACTGTAAAGCATGGAGAATAAGAGCACCTCCTCCCAGCTGCCCACTGCACTGAGGCTAGGAAACACTGTCACCACCGATAAATCCACGAAACTTGAGAATTTCAATAAGCATTTTTCTACGGCTGGCCATGCTTTCCACCTGGATACCCTTAACCCGGTCAACAGCCCTGCACCCCCCACAGCAACTTGCCCAAGCCTCCCCCATTTCTTCTTCACCCAAATCAGATAGCGGATGTTCTGAAAGAGCTGCAAAATCTGGACCCCTACAAATAAGTTGCGCTAGACAATCTGGAACCTCTCTTTCTAAAATTATCCTTTTTCGTATCATCTGAGATCCCCAAAGATTGGAAAGCTGCTGCAGTCAGCTTCAAAGAGGGAGGTACTCTAAACCCAAACTGCTACAGACCTATATCTATCCTACCCTGCCTTTCTAAGGTCTTTGAAAGCCAAGTTAACAAACAGTTCTCTGACCATTTCGAATCCCACCGTACCTTCTCCACTATGCAATCTGGTTTCCGAGCTGGTCATGGGTGCACCTCAGCCACGCTCAAGGTCCTAAATGATATCATAACCGCCATTGATAAGAGACGATACTGTGTAACTGTTTTCATCGACCTGGCCAAGGCTTTCGACTCTTGTCAATTACCACATTCTTATCGGCAAGACTCAACAGCCCTGGTTTCTCAAATGACTGCCTCGCCTGGTTCACCAACTACTTCGCAGACAGAGTTCCGTGTGTCAAAATGGAGGCCCTTTTGTTCGGACATCCGGCAGTCTCTATGGGGTGCCACAGGGTTCAATTCTCAGGCCGACTCTTTTCGCTGTATACATCTATGATGTTGCTCTTGCTGCTGGTGATTCTATGATCCACCTCTACGCAGATGACACCATTCTGTATACATCTGGCCCTTCTTTGGACACTGTGTAAAACCTCCAAACAAGCTTCAATGCCATACAACACTCCTTCCGTGGCCTCCAACTGCTCTTAAATGCAAGTAAAACTAAATGCATGCTCTTCAACCGATCGCTGCCCGCACCTGTCCGCCCGTCCAGCATCACTTCTCTGGGCGGTTCTGACTTAGAATATGTGGACAACTACACATACAGTGCCTTGCGAAAGTATTCGGCCCCCTTGAACTTTGCGACCTTTTGCCACATTTCAGGCTTCAAACATAAAGATATAAAACTGTATTTTTTTTGTGAAGAATCAACAAGTGGGACACAATCATGAAGTGGAACGACATTTATTGGATATTTCAAACTTTTTTAACAAATCAAAAACTGACAAATTGGGCGTGCAAAATTATTCAGCCCCTTTACTTTCAGTGCAGCAAACTCTCTCCAGAAGTTCAGTGAGGATCTCTGAATGATCCAATGTTGACCTAAATGACTAATGATGATAAATACAATCCACCTGTGTGTAATCAAGTCTCCGTATAAATGCACCTGCACTGTGATAGTCTCAGAGGTCCGTTAAAAGCGCAGAGAGCATCATGAAGAACAAGGAACACACCAGGCAGGTCCGAGATACTGTTGTGAAGAAGTTTAAAGCCGGATTTGGATACAAAAAGATCTCCCAAGCTTTAAACATCCCAAGGAGCACTGTGCAAGCGATAATATTGAAATGGAAGGAGTATCAGACCACTGCAAATCTACCAAGACCTAGCCGTCCCTCTAAACTTTCAGCTCATACAAGGAGAAGACTGATCAGAGATGCAGCCAAGAGGCCCATGATCACTCTGGATGAACTGCAGAGATCTACAGCTGAGGTGGGAGACTCTGTCCATAGGACAACAATCAGTCGTATATTGCACAAATCTGGCCTTTATGGAAGAGTGGCAAGAAGAAAGCCATTTCTTAAAGATATCCATAAAACGTGTCGTTTAAAGTTTGCCACAAGCCACCTGGGAGACACACCAAACATGTGGAAGAAGGTGCTCTGGTCAGATGAAACCAAAATTGAACTTTTTGGCAACAATGCAATGGCGTAAAAGCAACACAGCTCATCACCTTGAACACACCATCCCCACTGTCAAACATGGTGGTGGCAGCATCATGGTTTGGGCCTGCTTTTCTTCAGCAGGGACAGGGAAGATGGTTAAAATTGATGGGAAGATGGATGGAGCCAAATACAGGACCATTCTGGAAGAAAACCTGATGGAGTCTGCAAAAGACCTGAGACTGGGCCGGAGATTTGTCTTCCAACAAGACAATGATCCAAAACATAAAGCAAAATCTACAATGGAATGGTTCAAAAATAAACATATCCAGGTGTTAGAATGGCCAAGTCAAAGTCCAGACCTGAATCCAATCGAGAATCTGTGG
Organism: Oncorhynchus clarkii lewisi; assembly: GCF_045791955.1. Lineage (NCBI taxonomy): Eukaryota > Metazoa > Chordata > Actinopteri > Salmoniformes > Salmonidae > Oncorhynchus > Oncorhynchus clarkii. The sequence continues at coordinate 28,757,886 of NC_092158.1, forward strand.
AAAGAACTGAAAACTGCTGTTCACAAATGCTCTCCATCCAACCTCACTGAGCTCGAGCTGTTTTGCAAGGAGGAATGGGAAAACATTTCAGTCTCTCAATGTGCAAAACTGATAGAGACATACCCCAAGCGACTTACAGCTGTAATCGCAGCAAAGGGTGGCGCTACAAAGTATTAACTTAAGGGGGCTGAATAATTTTGCACGGCCAATTTTTCAGTTTTTGATTTGTTAAAAAAGTTTGAAATATCCAATAAATGTTGTTCCACTTCATGATTGTGTCCCACTTGTTGTTGATTCTTCACAAAAAAATACAGTTTTATATCTTTATGTTTGAAGTCTGAAATGTGGCAAAAGGTCGCAAAGTTCAAGGGGGCCGAATACTTTCGCAAGGCACTGTACCTAGGTGTCTAGTCAGACTGTGAACTCTCCTTCCAGACTCACATTAAGCATCTCCAATCCAAAATTAAATCTAGATTCGGCTTCCTATTTCGCAACAAAGCATCCTTCACTTATGCTGCCAAACTTACCCTCGTAAAACGTACTATCCTGCCGATCCTTGACTTCGGCGATGTCATTTACAAAATAGCCTCCAACACTCTACTCAGCAAATTGGATGCAGTCTATCACAGTGCCATCCGTTTTGTCACCAAAGCCCCATATACTACCCACCTCTGCGACCTGTATGCTCTTGTTGGCTGGTCCTCGCTTCATATTCATCGCCAAACCCACTGGCTCCAGGTCATCTATAAGTCTCTGCTAGGTAAAGCGCCGCCTTATCTCAGCTCACTGGTCACCATAGCAGCATCCATGCGTAGCACGCCCTCCAGCAGGTATATTTCACTGGTCACCCCCAAAGCCAATTCCTCCTTTCCTTACAGTTCTCTGCTGCCAATGACTGGAACTAATTGCAAAAATCACTGAAGCTGGAGACTCATATCTCCCTCACTAACTTTAAGCCCCAGCTGTCAGAGCAGCTCACAGATCATTGCACCTGAACATAGCCCATTTGGAAATAGCCCATCCAACTACCTCATCACCATACTGTTATTTTTTTTTTTTTATATATTTTTTTACTACTTTGCATCCCAGTATCTCTACTTGCACATTCATCTTCTGCACATGTATCACTCCAGTGTTTAATAGCTAAATTGTAATTATTTCACCACTATGGCCTATTTATTGCCTTACCTCCCTTATCTTACCTCATTTGCACACACTGTACATAGGCTTTCTCTATTGTGTTGTTGACTGTATGTTTGTTTATTCCATGTGTAACTCTGTGTTGTGTTTGTGTCGCACTGCTTTGCTTTATCTTGGCCAGGTCGCAGTTGTAAATGAGAACATGTTCTCAACTAGCCTACCTGGTTAAATGAAGGTAAAAAAAAAAAAAGGAAAATAAAATGGCAAGCAGGGTCTTATATGTACTAGAGGTCGCACGATTATGATTTTTTCAACGCCGATACCGATTATTTGAGGACCAAAAAATGCGGATACCGATTAATCTGACAGTTTTTATATATATATATATATATATATATTTGTAATAATAATGACAATTACAACAATACTGAATGAACAATGAACACTTTTATTTTTACTTAATATAATACATAAATAAAAACAATTTAGTCTCAAATAAATAATGAAACATGTTCAATTTGGTTTAAATAACGCAAAAACCCAGTGTTGGAGAAGAAAGTAAAAGTGCAATATGTGCCATTTAAAAAAGCTAACGTTTAAATTCCTTGCTCAGAACATGAGAACATATGAAAGCTGGTGGTTCCTTTTAACACGAGTATTCAATATTCCCAGTTAAGAAGTTTTAGGTTGTAGTTATTATGACACGTCGACTATTTCTCTCTATGCCATATGTATTTCATATGCCTTTGACTATTGGATGTTCGTATAGGCACTTTAGTATTGCCAGCCTAATCTCGGGAGTTGATAGGCTAAACAGCACAATGCTTGAAGCACAGCGAAGAGGTGCTGGCAAATGCAGGAACGTGCGGTTTGAATGAATGCTTACGAGACTGCTGCCGCCTACCACCGCTCAGTCAGACTGCTCTATCAAATCATAGACTTCATTCTAATATAATAAACACACATAAATACGAGCCGTTTGTCATTAATATGGTCAAATCCGGAAACTATCATTTCGGGATTTAAAAAAAAAATATTTCAGTGAAATACGGAACCGTTCCGTATTTTATTGAACGAGTGGCAACCCTAAGTCTAAATATTGCTGTTACATTGCACAACCTTCAATGTTATGTCATAATTTTATACAATTCTGGCCAAATAATTACGGTCTTATTTGGCTGTTACATTGCACAACCTTCAATGTTATGTCATAATTTTATACAATTCTGGCCAAATAATTACGGTCATATTTGGAAGAAATGGTCTTCACACAGTTCGCTACGAGCCAGGCGACCCAAACTGCTGCATTTAACCTGAGTCTGCTTGCACTGAACGCAAGAGAAGTGACACAATTTGCCTAGTTAATATTGCCTGCTAACATGAATGACTTTTAACTAAATATGCAGGTTTAAAAATATATACTTCTGTGTATTGATTTTAAGAAAGGCATTGATGTTTATGGTTAGGTACATTCGTGCAACGATTGTGCTTTTTCGCGAATACACTTTTGTTAAATCATCACCTGTTTGGCGAAGTTGAAGTAGGCTGTGATTCGATGACAAATTAACAGGCCCCGCGTTGATTATATGCAATGCAGGACAAGCTAGTTGACCTAGTAATATCATCAAGTATGTGTAGTTAACTAGTGATTATGTGAAGATTGATTGTTTTTATAAGTGTAATGCTTGCTAGAAACTTACCGTGGCTCCTTGCAGCCACAAGGTCCTTTTGATGCTGCACTCACGTAACAGGTGGTCAGCCTGCCACGCAGTCTCCTCGTGGATTTCAATGTAATCGGCCATAATCGACATCCAAAAAGGCCGATAACAGATTGTTATGAAAACTTGAAATCGGCCCCAATTCATCGGTCGACCTCTAATACATTCCCAACATAAAGCAGCAACACCTTGGTCACTAAGGACAAGGTTCAAACAGCTTAATATTGAGCGTGTGATATTAATAAAAGTGTTACCGTGGAGCTCCTCCTTTCCCTCTTGCGGGAACGACTGCAGACATACTTGCATTTGGCCTTTAGATTGTGAGGGGGAGTACAGGGCTCAAAGGGGGTGTTCTCTTCACTCTCAGAACCTGTGCATGCAAACACACATAGTGTAAATGCATTGATATGAAACTCAAGCACATAGTCTGTACTTGTCTTGATGCTGGGGTGGGGTGGTACCTGTGTCCGGTTCCTGCTTGGGGGTGCATTGGGGAGGCAAGCGGCACTGCGGGGTCCTCATCCTACTCTGAAGAAAGTCAAAATAGCGCAGCATGTGGACCAGAGTCTCCTTCTGAAGATAGATTAGAGGAGAGACATCACACACAGAAACACCCACCCACATAATGTAACCGTACTGAATTCAGGCAAAGACATGCACCCGCATACTGTCTATATAAACGGACACAAAGACTTGTACAGAGAATTCATGAATTCAAATAAATCAAGAATGTCAGTGCATAAACCTTGGTGAGGCCATTCCTAGGCTCAGATATGGGCAGGAGGCCTGCAATCTCTGTTCCTCCAGCATGTGCTCCAGTCCAGCTGATCCTTACTGTAAGATAAGTTACATTTTTTAGCTACAGTAAATAATTATCATGATCTCATTCAAGCCTCGTTTCTTATTGACAGACATGCAACAGGCCATTTTAGAAGCTAAAACTACCTTTTCCAGCGAGTCTCGTCCCTGCCTGCGGGTTCTGGTGCCATTGCTCAAATCTGCCACAGGGGGCGTCAAATATGCACGATTACCGTTCACAGACCCATACAAAGTAACGTTAGCTTGCTAGCTAGCTGAAGTTTGCCATCTCTCAGTCTAGCTAACGTTACTGGTTTTAATTTCACGCCTTTAACCAAATATTATTTTTTACTTTTATATGCTTCGCCTCTTCCTCAGCTGCTTTAACTAAAATATCTTAACGTAGCTACGTTTGAGCTAACGTTAATTCTATAGCAAAATCGATATAGCTAGCTAGCCAGGTAGCCAGCTAACGTTAGCTGAGTAACTTGACTCATTTTTTGATAGTGAGCGGACGAGCAGAGATAAGCAAGCGAAATATAAATTACAATTATTAGCTACTAAATAAAAAATATCAATATCTGTGGACGTAATTGTTAGTGTTGATTTACGGCCAATCACTTACCAAGCAGAAGTTTAGCAGTGAAGGAAATTGTGCCTATCTCTCTCTATTTATCAAATAATTTTACTCTAGTCAGCTAGTCCTAGTCATGTCACCTCATTGGCAATAAAAAAAAAAAGCCAATCCCTTTGCTCAATGCTCAAGTAGACAATGGACCTGATCGGACAGCTCAGAGCCTCTGCTCTTTTCTGTCCATAAGAAACAATTGGATTAGTGGAAGAGGCAGGGCAGGCCAGGAACAAGGAAGAAGGGTGTGGTCAGCAGGGCATCACCCGAGGCTGAATGCCCTAAGGTTATCAGAACGGTTAGTTTCGCCTTTTTGCTTTTCCCGACATGAATTCGTGGTGTTTTGTTTTAAAAATAGAGGTAAAAAATAAGAGGAGAAAAAAAGAGGAATAAAAGAGGGATAAAAGGACTTCATTAAAATTGTAGCTCACAGCTGTGCATGGGGAGAGGGGTCGGGGTGCTAAGGAGTGCATTCACATGTATCTACACATTTTCACAAATATTTACACATTTTCATACACACTTTTTATTTTTTGTATTTTTTTGTATTTTTTTGTATTTATTTCTTTTTCATTTTTTTTTTCATTTTTTTTTTTCTTCCTCTCTTCTAGGTCAGCTTCAGCATTATGCACGAGGCTAGACACAGACCTATCCTAGGGAGTACAGTGAATGTTCTAAGATTTTTAAGAAATATATTGGATTTGAACATTACCATGTGGAAATGTGGCCTACTTGATTAACCAATCAGTTGTCTGGTTCAATCATTTATTCAACAATGTACAATTATACAGATATTGATAAAACAATACATATATATTTTGGGGGCTAATGTGGGATTATTTTATTTGTTTAAATCTAGCCTGTTGTCATTTCATAATGTATTCCAAAAACACTAAGCCACTTTTCCAGTACTTTTTTTCTCCATCGATTGTAAACCTAAACCTTTTCGTGCACGACCATTTTCGCAGCAGGTACCGGTCTGAACTTGTCTGCCTGAATACTGCTCTTGTTTTTGCACCAACGGCAGACACGGAACTTCGGCGTGCAAAAAATGAGGCCATAACGAATGACATGGCGGAATCAATATTCGACTGGTGTGGACGTTGGTAGATTTAATTTAATAGATCTGCCGATGCATGCATGTCCCAACATGACTGCGTAAAGTGTTCCATTCAGGTAAATTATCCTCTATGTTCTTGTTGAATGGTAGCCTATCCTGTTGAGATTGTGTCAAATGAAATAATAGATGTCATACATGGGCTCGAGTCTAAGCAGCCAGTGGCCTCATTAATTACATAAACAGTCAATCAGTCATGGAAGGTGTCATATTGTTTTTTTGTAATATTTAACATGCGCGTTCTTCTCCATTGCCATACGCCAGCCTGGAATCATATGCACTTTAACGCAAATAGTTGAGGAAGGCTCTGTACCAGACTGTACTGTTGTGTGAATCTATCCATACTTCAAGTCATGAGAACCATCCGGAGGCACCGATCTGCTACGGGCACGGAGCTGCTACTGGGACGCTGCAACCGGCTCCGGATGTCCCGAGTTCGGATGCTTCTCGTTTGTCTATGCGGGATGCTGGCTATGGCTCTGACACTTGGATTTTATTTGTCGAGTAATGATACAAGAGATGATGATGACAGTATTCATATGCACGATAACATACAATTTCGTGTGCCAGACCTAATAAGAGACAAGGTAGGTGATAGATACTGTATTGTTTATTGTATATTGTAGCCTCCAGTTTTCCAATATTGCACCAATCCGAAAGGAGGAGCATACTTTTTTAGGTGATGCTATCTTGCTACAGCCTACATACCCCAGCTAGCAGGAATACTTAACCCTGTCTGTTCAACTATAGATGCTATAATAGCATCTATATTGATACATTTCACTGATGGTAGAAAATTAACCTCAAGTCAGATATTTGATTGCTCAATAATTAACAATATTTTCTGCAAGGTAACAGACAGTTTTTCAAAATGCATATGTGAAAAAAATACTGCAACTGCCTCCTCTCTCTCCTGCTGTCCTCCCCTTCTGCAGTTGACCCATAACCCCCGTAGGTCCACTGTGGCCCAGATCAAACGTCTGGTGGGCCAGGTAAATTCGGGGAGGCTTTGGTACTCTCTCCTGAGGCCCATCCTGGTAGAGAGACTACCAGGTACAAGAGGCAGCCGTAGGGTGCGTGAGGTTAGGAAATTTATTGACTCCTGCAAGAGACATCAGGGTAGAGCGTCTGTAATGTCTGAACTGGTATCTCTCAATCTCTGTTTTACATGTTATTCTAACAATTAACATTTTGTTTACTGAAATTAAAACCACACTTTTTTTCTGTGATTGCCACAGCACATCTACAGCCATCTAGAGTTCCTGTCAGCGGGTTGGTCGTTGGAGGTCGACTCCTTTAATTCTGCTACCCCAAAGGGACTAATCACCTTCTCCAACCTGCTAGCAGTCCTGGACCCCTCGGCCCCGCGTCGTCTGCTGCTGGCCTGCCACTACGACTCCAAGGCTATGCTCCCAGCTTCCAAAACCCCCGACGGTCCTCTCAGGAGGTTCCTAGGGGCCAGCGACGCGGCCGTCCCCTGTGCCATGATACTGGAGCTGGTGACTGCACTGGACGTCCACCTGAAAGTGCTAAAACAACAGGTAAATACTGTGTCTGCTCTGCTACTTTAGGGCAAAGGTATGCTTTAGAGGGCAAGGATGAAAGTGATGACTTCACAGATCCTTTTAAGTTCTCGGTTGCATGGGGAAAATAAAATGTTGGATTTGCAGAAAGCGTAGGGAAACAGATGAAATGATGTGCTATCGTTTGTGGGTGGACTACCCTCTGAAGAGTTTGCCACGCTCCCAAGATGTCAGACTATTTATAGATCTGGAGTTTTACCCATGCTTACACATGAATTATTTATACATGTATTTCCAATTTAAACTGTGCAGACATTGATGGGTTGGAACCCAGACATCATTAACACTCACCTGTCATCTCCCATGTTGGCAGCAGAAGCAATGCATTTTAAAGGATATTGAATGGTAGTCACATATTATTCGACCTATAACTTTTTTTTCTAAACATATACTGTATGTTATATTACAAGAAGATCTACCACTCCATCCCCTGTACATGTTTTCTCTCTGTCTGTTTTTCTCTCTGGTAGAAGTCACAGGTGACATTGCAGTTGGTTTTCTTTGATGGTAATGAGGCGTTTGAGCAGCCAAGCCCCTCCGACTCTCTGTATGGCTCACGTTACCTTGCTGAACAAATGTCCCGCACCCCTCACCCCCCAGGAGCCGAACATACCACCCTGTTAAATGCTTTGGTGAGGCTTTTTTAGTGTATGTTACAATGTTCCCTTGCCAAGCCATATGTAGTATGCAATGTGTTCTGTGTGTTGATTTGCTGACTTTTTACTGGCAGGACCTGTTTGTTCTGTTGGATCTGATTGGTGCACCTGACCCTATGTTTGTCAACCACTTTGACAACACTGTACGCTGGTTTGATGAGCTCATATATGCAGGTAAGACCCCCCCACCCCACTTCTCAACATTTTTACTCCACATACAGTATCACAAAAATTGCCAGATAAATGAAAGAATTGTTAGCACATTGATTGCTCACTTTAATCATAATGGGGCAAAAACATGTTGTAATGGAGATTGTGAAGTAGAGGGAAGGAGGCAGAGGTACACTAGAATGACAGAAAAAGCCAGGGAGCAACGCAAAGAGAGTTAGGTAGGTGGATGACTGACTCATGCTGATACAGGACCAGGCTCTCCAGTGCTGATCTGACTTTAATTTCACTCAGGCACAGTAATAAGACACCTGGAGTGAGCTGTTCTTACTCCCTCAATGTTCTGTCTCCTCTCTGCTTATTCCTCCTGTTCTTTATCATTGGCCTTGACCATGGCCCGCGGTGGCTCTCATGTCCGTCTGCCAGAGAGGAGACTCCATAAGCTGGGTCTGCTGTCCTCCCACCCCAGAGAGGTGAGCTACTTTAGGAAGGACATAAACCTGGGCCCTGTGGAGGACGACCATGTGCCCTTCCTCCAGCAGGGTGAGAGCACACCTACTGTACATAGATAGACAGATGGTTAGAGAGCACATTTACCGACTAATAAGAATGGATGTTTAACAGTACACATTGAATAACTACACAGCTGATTAGACTATGGCCTTATGACTGTACTGTATCTACAGAGATTGGTTTCCTCCTGCTTTAGTTTTATCCCTGTAGAACTTAATGTACCATCTGCCTGTTTTCTCTCTCGCTCTATCAAACTCTGTCTACCCTATCTGTCCTCTACACTCTACCCTATCTCATTTTTCTTCTCTCCTCCTCTATCTCTCTGCCATTCCCACCCACTCTGCTCTATGCCTGCAGGGGTTCCAGTACTACACATGATCACAACGCCCTTCCCCTCCTTTATGCACACTCTGGAGGACACAGCGGAACACATCCATTCTCAGACTATCGAGAATCTCACCAAGGTGCTAGTGGTGTTCCTTGCTGAATACATAGGACTCTGACTGACATTTTTCCCCCATTATTATTGACCATACACATTGATCCGTTCGATTTTATGCCACAATCACCCACCCTAGTTTTATAATATCAGCCACTCTCCCACTTACAGTTAATTACTTGATTACTTAGTATCACATCCCCACATCATACATTTCCAAAGTCCTATCACACCAGGCAATTTTTCCACATCACCTATAATCCCACATTCTATACCCTATTCTTATTGTTTTTTCTTTATCCATTCTGGAGCCAAACTAGAAAACTTTTGAAATTAGGATTGTGATTACAGAGGCCTTTTACATACCCTGTCCCTCTAATTCTCATAATCGATGTGGGTCTCAGATTTATGCAAAAACACATGGCTGAACTTGATAATGTGCCTTTTTTCAATATGTTCAGTAAATAAGGTTGTGAACATTAGAGTATATAGTGCTTCCCAGTGAGGGATAGAAAAAACAGTTTAAAAGGCTAAATAAAGAGGTGATATACAGACATTACTGTACATATTTGTTCACCCAAAAAGTAATTTATAGTCCAGCCCAGTAATAATATAGTAATAAATATGTGCTTTGACAAGTGCCAGATTATATGGAATATAATTGCATGTAGCTAATACAAAGTAAAAGTTTCCAGTAGTACATACACCCACGAACTCTGTTTGTTGAAATATATGTATTAGGATGAAGATTAATTAAATATATTGGTATGACTTTGTATATGGAGCATTAAGATATTTAGAGATATTCGTCTAAAATCAAAACTAGGTTCAGTGCCAATGCTTTACATATCACTTGTATACTGAAAGAGTTGCATCTACCAGTTAACTGGCCAAAAGTGATAATAACTAATTGAAAACTATTATCTATTGCGTACTGTATGCATCCACTATTGTAGCATAACAATGACCTTGAGGTGTTAGCCAGCAGAATGTAATAATGCATAATGAGAAACTATTTTATGCGCAATACTTGTTACAGCATACTCAGTTTCAACATTATTATAATGGATGCTGAAACTGCCACTGTTTTGTTACATAGCCTGGGTTCCAGTCTGTTTCTGCTAATGTAGCACATGGGGATGTGTGAAACTTACTCCTCAGCCTGAAGTGTCCCTACTTGCACCAGTGTGTAGCTAGCTTTTCACGTGGTGTCAACTGGTAAGATGCTTCAGGAAGGCGGTCACGTGTGTTAGCAAGGCAGAGGTCCTGGGTACGAGCCTCATGTGACCTGAGTCAAGAAGAAGTGGTACTTGCTAAGTATAACGTCTGTTAACACTCAGTTGTTTATGCACAACAAGCAGGCACCCAGGCTCCAATTTGAGTCATCTAATCGCCTATGTGAAAGATTTATTGATGCTATACTTAAGCAATAAGGCCCGAGGGGGTGTGGTATGTTGGACATATACCACAAGCCTTATTGCTATTGTAAACTGTAAACTGTTTACCAATATAAATAGAACAGTAAATAAGTATTTTTGAGTCATACCCATGGTATATTGTCTGATATACAAGACTGAAATACTTTTTTAGCCAATCAGCAACCAGGACCCAAAATACACAGTTTGTAATGTACCTCAACCCTTGTATTGCACTAGTATCTGACATTGCCTCATACTTTCATTGTAGGGTATAAAAAAACTGATGTGAAATGAATGATAGCTTGCATATAATTCCTCTGAGTATATTTTCTTAAATAAAAAAATATATGAACTTGTTTGATTTGTTTTATTTCATAAATGAAAAAAATGGTTGAAACGTTAATTTCCCCAACATCTGAGCTGCTACCTTCCAGCAGGCGGTACCGGAGCATCAGATCTCGTCAGTTCCGGGACAGCTTTTCCTCCAGGCCATAAGACTGTTGAACAGCTAACCCGAAGCAGTCTACCTGCACAGACCTGTCTATCTGTACTCACCTGCACTAGACTATTTGCACTTGCTCTTTTCACACCTGTATCTTAGAGACTATTTGCAGACTCACCCACCCTTACACACACACATATGCACCATTGCTGCTACTATTTGTCTAAGCTACTCTACCATGTCCCTACTCACTTTAGCCAAATTCATTGGTAGGTCTGTATATTCTTATTATGTGTAAATATTTACAAACATTATCACTTACTGTGTATTTGTTTGTATAAATGTGTATTGCACTGTTTCTGAGAGCTTGCAAGTAAGCATTTCACAGTGCATGTGACCAATAAACTTTAATTTGATTTGAGCTGACAGCAACATTGAGAAGTGAGACAATCAAGCCAATAGAGGGAAGTGTAATACCCAAAGCAATAGTACCGTCGTCTTTGGCTTTCGTAACATGAACATAACATGAGTTATCATTAAGGTCATACTGTTAGCTAGTGGCTAGTAGATTTTTTTTTAACGAACCCAAGATAGACCACAGACTCGTTTCCAACAGAAGCAAATTAATCATAGTGGGCCGTGTCAAGCAAGAGCTAGCGAGATCCTATTGGCGGGTTCTAGCATGAATTTGCATATATCCGTTAGGGAACGCTTCTTCTGTGAAGGGCGCATGTGCAATAACTCAATTTGCCCTTGCACTCCTAAACAACGCACATTTTTAGAAGCTTTTGCAAAGTGTAAAGTCTACAAAACGTAGTCCACTCTGTTCTTAATAGATTATAGTTTTGGGAACAGAAAACTGTTTTGAGATCAAATATTTCATCGATGATAAAATGTGCAGTATGTCGGCCAAAATCCATCTCGCTCCATATTCTCCCACTGCCAGCCACTGGGCTTGCTTTGATCACCATATTTGGTGGTGAGTGGTAACGCCAACCGGATGCTTCAGATTTACACATCTGGTAAAAAGTTTGGCTCATTATGCTCATCTGTGGTAGTGTGTGTTAGCAATATTCTCCTCGTGCTGTTTAAGTTGTAGCTAAATAAGTTATTAATGAAAGGTTCAGAGTTGATATGAGACGCACTTCTTTGTTAAAGACAAGCGAAGCTTTTTTCGAAGTTGACACTGACTATCAAGGTAGGTCAGCTGGCTAGCTAGCAGTTCTAGCTAACTTACCCCTGTAAAGATACGCTAGCTATCTAGCTAATTGACTTTAACCCATATTGTGGTGTTTCGGGTATCAGTCTATATGTAAAATGTGTTGTAAAGTTTTCCTCTTTGTTGTTCGTATAGGTCAGTCAGAAAGCGCGCAAGCTAGAAGTTCTCCGATTTTATTGATGTGACTCACTGATATAATACTGTTGCTGTACTGTCCATACTTTATTAATCGTCAGGGATAATAAGGTTCATGGGCTGTCATCAAATCAAATTTTATTCCTCACATACTTCATAAACAACAGGTGTGGACTAACAGTGAAATGTTTAGTTATGGGCCCTTCACAACAATGCATAGAGATATTTTTTGGGAGAAGTAATATAAAAGTAATAATAGATAACTTGGCTATATACAAGCGCCGTCCTCCACCTCACGGTAAAACATAGTGGCCCCCTTTCTTGACGGTGGAGAGAATTGTACGTTTTATAGTTAATTTTCTGTAATTCTACACATTTTGCCATGGGACGTGGAGAAGTAATAGAAAAGTAAAACACATTATAATAAAAGGAACAATAGATACATGATGATGAAAGAGAACTTGGCTATATACAAGCGCAGCCCGGTTCAAGACTTTTGGGGACCCTAAGCAAAATGAGGTTGGGGGGCCCTCCACCTCATGATAAAACATTATAGTGGCCCCCTTCTTGATGGTGGAGAGAAATGTATGTTTTCCTGCAATGCTACTCATTTTGCCATCGGTGGAGAGACATTTTTGCAGTTTTGAAGCTGATTTCCTGCAATTCTACACATTTTGTAATGACTTCTGTTAATATGATATCTTAGTGAGAATGACTTACAAAAGGAATAGGGGCCCCCTGGAGGTCAGGGCCCCTGGGCTCTTGCCCTGCATGTTGGTCGGTATTCGGCCATGAATACTACAAGTTTAGTTAACTGGCTAGACTAACTAACAATCTAAAAGTTGTTAGCAGACATGGCTAATTGAGTGACTGTCAGTGCAAAACAGCTGATGCACAACCAAATTTCCAAATTTCACCTGGTGTATTCTACTATTCTTACTCTAGTCTAAATAGTAAGTTTAGACCCTGACGGAGTTCCTTAGGGTCCCCTAGCAGCTGGGGGCCCTAAGCGACTGCTTATGTCGCTTATGCCTGGAACCGACCCTGTACAAAGGGTACGAGGTAATTGAGGTTGATATGTACATACAGTTAATTCAGAAAGTATTCAACCCCTTCCCTTTTCCACCTTTTGTTACATTACAGCCTTATTCAAAAATGTGTTAAATTAATTTCCCTCCTCAATCTACATACAATACCCCATGAAGACAAATCAAAAACAGGTTTTTATAATTTTTTGCAAATGTATAAAAAACATTAACCTTATTATCATAAGTATTCAGACCCTTTGCTATGAGACTTCAAATTGAGCTCAGGTGCATCCTATTTCCATTGATCATCCTTGAGATGTTTCTACAACTTCATACTTATTTTCCACCATAATTTGAAAATAAATTCATTAAAAAATCCTACAATGTGATTTTCTGGAATTTTTTTTCTCATTTTGTCTCTCATAGTTGAAGTGTACCTATGATGAAAATTACAGGCCTCATTTTTTTAAGTGGGAGAACTTGCACAATTGGTGGCTGACTAAATACTTTTTTGCCCCACTGTATCTCCCTCACTAACCTCAAGCATCGGCTGTCAGAGCAGCTTACCGATCGGTATAGCTATACACAGCCCATCTGTAAATAGCCGATCCAACCTACTACCTACCTCATCCCCATCTTTGTCTTTTTGTTTTTTCTGCTCTTTTGCACACCAGTATTTCTACCTGCACATCCTCATCTGCACATCTATCACTCCAGTGTTAATTGCTAAATTGTAATTACTTCACCACTATGGCCTATTTATTGCCTTACCTCCTTACTTAATTTGCACACACTGTATACAGATTTTCTATTGTGTTATTGACTGTACGTTTGTTTATCCCATGTGTAACTGTTTTTTTTGTCGCACTGCTTTGCTTTATCTTGGCCAGGTCGCAGTTGTAAATGAGAACTTGTTCTTAACTGGCCTACCTGGTTAAATAAAGGTGAAATAAAAAAAATTAAACTATGTAAGTGTAATTTTTCATTTTAAAACATTTCTAAAAACCTGTTTTTGCCTTGTCATTATGAGGTATTGTAGATTGATTTTTTGTAATTTTTTTATCCATTTTAGAATAAGGCTGTAACGTAACAAAATGTGGAAAAAATCAAGGGGTATGAATACTTTCTGAATGCACTGTTTAGCTAGGAATAAAGTGAAAGATAATAAACAGTAGCAGCAGCGTATGTGATGAGTCAGCCTTTTTGGACAAACTTTAAATGCAGGTAGTCCAGGTAGCTATTTGGTTAACTATTTAGCAGTCTTATGGCTTGGGAGTAGAAGCTGTTTTTTATTTATTTAACTAGGCAAGTCAGTTAAGAACAAATTCTTATTTACAGTGACAGCCTAGGAACAGTGGGTCAACTGCCTTGTTCAGGGGCAGAACAACAGATTTTTACCGTGTCAGCTCGAGGATTCGATCTAGCAAACTTTCGGTTACTGGCCCAGCGCTCTAACCACGAGGCTACCTGCCGCCCCATTCAGGGTCCTGTTGATTACAGACTTGGTGCATCGGTACCGCTTGCCATGCGGTAGCAGAGAGAACAGTCTATGACTTGGGTGGCTGCAGTCTTTGATCATTTTAGGGCCTTCCTCTGACACTGCATGGTATAGAGGTCCTGGATGGCAGGGAACTTGGCCCCAATGATGTACTCACTACCATGTGTAGCGCCTTGCAGTCGGATGCCAAGCAGTTGCCATACCAAGCAGTGATGCAGATGTACTACTTTCTGAGGGCCCATGACAAATATTTTCAGCCTCCTGAGGGGGAAGAGGCATTGTCATGACGCTAATACATTATTTTGGACAGCAGTTATAGTTGTATCTTCAGCAATACACCTAGCTATAACCATAAGAGAAGATTTATAACAAGGCCAGATAAGATCCTTGTTTCACCAGCAACTATGTCTTTCCCCCATAGGTTTAGGAGACACTTCATCTACACTCTGATGCATTTGTGACTTAGTCAACGGTGAGACTGCTTAATCTTTCGGTTAGTCGTCCTCCCTTGCCAACTGTGTTGCTGTTGCCCTGTGTTCCACACCATGGCACGCCACAGTAAGCTGCAAAAACAGGTGTTGTCTCTGTACCGCCAGTTCCTGCGTGCTGGCCAGGACAAGCCAGGCTTTCTACCCAGGATCCGGGATGAGTTCCGAGAGAACTCCAGCATCAAGAAGACTGATGTCATGCACATAGAATACCTTTACCGGCGCGGACAGAGACAGCTAGACCAGCTGAAAGATGTGAACACAAAGCAACTAGGAACTTTCTCCAAACCTAAGGCAGAGCGATAACCAACACTATTTCCGTCTCCACACCCTCTGTTGTAGCTACCTCTAGTTATGTGGATAATACAGCGTTATCCATTGTGTTACATTCATCATTCACTAGTCAGATTACTACTTTCAATCTGCAGCTGAGTAAGTGCAGTCATTGTCCTAAGCAATGGCCATTGTTCTGAACTGTATGACAGTACCAATGCACTGTGCTCTTTCATTGAGCTGGATACCACTGATGATGATGATAAATGTTTAAGTCAATCTCTGGCCAGTGAGTTTGTTGGGTTGAGCAGACCAGTTGCTCTGGTCATTGTTGTAAAATACTTACTTTCATCTAGCTACATTTACCTGTTGAGTGTTTTGGATTAAAGACTTTTATCATCAGTATGGGAAGTGAATTTGACTATTATGTAAAAGGTCTAGTTAATACTATTATATGCTTACGTGTCACAGGAGGTCAAGTTATGGCATCTTATATTTGTATAATACTTTTAAAAATAGAAATGGTGTACTCTTACTGCATTGTTAGGTCGTAACATAAACATTTTTCTGCACCAGCTATAACATCTAATAAACTGTGTATGCGACCAATAAACTTTGATTTGATTTAATGCTCATGAAATATACAGTCAATTAGAAATGCCTGAGTAATTTAGACACTGCCAGTCAGCAACAGACAGTAGACAAATCTAATGGTCCAATCCCAAATTGACCCCTTGACCCTACGCCCTATCAGAGAGGAATAGGTGAAGCAAGAGGGTTATCTCTCGCCAAAATCTGTCCAAAATAGATTTCAAATAGAGCCATGACTACATGGATCTCTGCCACCCCAGGTAACTCAAGCCAGCAATAAAACCTATTTCAAAAAACAGATAAAATAATGCCTTACTGCACAAAGGGGACTGTGAAGAGACAGACATTTTATATACTGTATAATGTATTGTAATTTGCACTGTACTATTAGACCTATATATTGTGTGTATGTACTGATTATGTATGTTGGCAATGTACCCCTGACTGCAATGTGCAGTTTGGGGTGAGGCTCAATGTGGGCGGAGTCAAACATTTGACCCTGCCCACTGTATTTTTTTAATGTCCTCCACAGGTTTGACAGTCACACACTGAATACAAACACACACGTTTGTGCAAGGAACACGTTGAATACAAACATATTTCCTTTTTGAAGATCGTAAGAAATATTATATAAAGTGGTACCAGCACATATGTTGAAACACTTTTAGCTTCATGCTATATTTGAGACAAGCTACTGATATTGTTGCGGTGAACAACAGACTTGTTATGTATGTCATGTACTGTTAAAATTGCGTTGATAAATGTTATAACTTTAATTATATTATTTAATTGAGAATAAATATACAGTTACTAGCTATCCTGATTTATAATGCTATTTACTTTCCTCATCAGAATGGAGACAGACTATACCATATAGGCAAGCTGAATGTGCTTTGTACATTAAGTTATACCAGCTCCAGTAAAGAGATCAGAGACTCGGGTGACTTCTAAGTCATCTTTAATAAACAACATAACACAATTAACAAATGAAACAATTAACACAGCAAACAAAAACAAGGTTTGACCACTCCTCAAAAATTGCTTCACTCCTGCTCCTCAAAAGAGGCAAAGACAGTCATTTTCTTGTTGTCAACTGCCTCCACATAGAACATCTCATCATCTCTCTGTAACTGGAACGAGAACATGAATGGTTTCTCGAGGAGAATATTTTCCTCCTCATCCAGGCCATCATACAACCGTAGTTCTTTAAGGGTTGTAATACGGTCTTCCACCCTCCATCCCAATTACACTAGGGAGGGAAATGGTGCCTTTAAATGTTTGCCGTTCGCACCACCTTGCTGCTTCCTTGAAGAAAAAGGAAGAATAAAAATTAAGAGTTGCGCCTCATTGGGTGATCAAGTAAAGTTTTTACAATACCACCATACCAACAAAAGCCACTATTACTAAAGAGGTTTTCAGTGATATCTATAACTACTCAACAAGTCTATTATATGCATCAAGCCTTCAGCATTACAGACAGTAGACTACATACACAGTTCACAGCTCCCAGTTCGCCTTGCATTTTGTTTTCAGCATTGTCTAGAAAGAAAACAGATTGTTGTCATTAAGTAATGTAAGGGAACCTCTAGGGATGTGTGTACAGGAATGCACCTTACTTTAGCTAATAGTCTATACAGTACCTGATCCTGCAGAGCTGGAGGCTGATGTGACATGCTGTGACTTCTTGGGGGAGAGTCATATACATCATCCTGAAACATATTAGAGGGGGGGGGGGGGGGGGTTAAGTCTTTAAACATTGGTTTAAGACTATACCACTCATCATATGATACCTCCTACCTGTGTTTTGTTTTCGCCTCCTTTTTCGATCTTTCAACCTCACTTCTTCAAACCTTAGTGAGTGAATGACGTACATTACATACATAAAATAGATTCAGGTCAGTCTGGCTACAGTGAAACAAATGATTTTAAGGAAGCAAATGAAAAGTTTGTATAATGTTCAAGACTTTGGGGCGGCAGGGTAGCCTAGTGGTTAGAGTGTTGGACTAGTAACTGCTGCCTCGAGCTGACAAGGTACAAATTCTCTCGTTCTGCCCCTGAACAGGCAGTTAACCCACTAACTGACTTGCCTAGTTAAATAAAGGTACAATTAAAAAAGACATACGACATGGAAAGTTCTGCAGGAGAACTAGGCACCACAATAGTGTGCAAGCACAGAAATAATAATTGTTCATATGTTATAACAACAGAAAATAGGACTAATATAAAATACTGAATAACCAGCATCTTACCATCAAAACAAACACCCCACATTTGTTTGAGAAACTTTGCGTTGGTAGGCCCTGTGGTGTGAACAAGGTACAATTTTCAATAAAGGAATGGTTCAGTGGAATCATTTAAAGGAATATCTGACCTGAACATCATCCACACCAAAAGTCCTCCAAGGTCCAGGGGACAAGATTCGAGCAATATTTCTGTGAACACAGTGTATGTGAAAGTTAAGAAAAAGTAAAAATTTTAAACTGAACTACCACTATCCAGATGGGATGAAACCAGGTGCCCGAAAAACCTGAATGGTTGGGTGCGACTTTTCTCTCCAGCCAGTGCCATGGAGGGGATCTAGAAATAAAATCTCCCTAGCTTGTGGCCTCAGTATCTGTTAAATGTGTTCAAATATGAACAGACACACTTTGACATACAACTTTCAAACTTATGACTTTATACTGAATAACTATAGAGGTAGTGGTTAATGAAACAGCTATAACGCATTGTAATTCTAGAAAAGAATCAGAGCGGCAATGAGCAACTTCGTTTTACAGTAAACAAACAATAACAAAGGCAAAACTAAATTTACTAACACCTAATGTCCAATGTGTTTATCCATGTAACTAGATTAAATTCGATTAAGACTCGCTTTCGTTGACGTTGATACCTTCGACGTGAACAAAACTATTTAGGTCACCCGAAAGGAGGGGTTCGGTTAAACGCGTTTGACTCCGCCCACATTGATCCCGGACCGGAACTGCACACTGCAGTCAGGGGCTTCTCCGTCTTATTGCTTAATTATATTATTATTATATATTACTATGTAAGATTCTCGCTATAGCCACAAGGTGGTGGTAACTTGCGTAGCAGATCTTAGCACACGACGTAGCGTAGTTAAATGTAAACAGGAAGTGGATACACGGGGTTCGTTCTTGGCCTGTGAGTCTTGAGATTGAGACTACATTTTTGTTCATTTTAATTGGATAATTACATATCTACAGAATTATTGTTATAGTAGCTTGTATATTTGTTTTACGTAAAATATTTGAACATGTCCGGATCATCGAGGCCAGGTGAAATGTCCAATTCGCAGTTGTTCCAGCAGGTCAGTATTTTCGATTGATAAAGCCTGGACGTATTTAGTTTACAAATTATAATAGATATAATGTCATGCAGATAGATTGGTTAGTCAGAGCCATAGCTATATTTAGATGTATCTTAATACATGGCTCTGGTCATAGGCATATACATTATTGGTTAGAGCCTGTTTGATCTGTTCAATGGCTATTTAAATTAATGATATCCCTAGCGCTACATTCATTGGCAAAACCGGGCAGCGTACTTCATATAGCATTTTTCTTATTCCATTATGTCCCAAAATACAAGGTTGTTTTACTCAGATGGTTATAAACAATGTCAGTTCTTGCGTCTATAGGCCCGTCTTTGAATTTGAGAGTTTAATTTATTTCTCCAGCCCCATAGCTCAGCTATAATAAACTAAGTGGGAGGGCAGGGCTTTCGTTTGGCTGAAAAATGCATTAAGAATTGTGCTGTAAGATTAAAGATGTGGTTGCTGTAACATGTACTCAGCTGCTAACCTGCCCTCTCTTTTCCCAGTTAGCGCTTTTGGGCTGGCTCCGTTCAGACAGCGAAAAAGACAAGGAGATCTTAACGGCCATCACAGGCATTCAGGTGGCACGAGAGCTCATGAACCGTCTCACAGGACAAAGAGAAGTGGACGCTTTTAAGGTGAATTGATTAAACAGAATGGAAAGACAATTCTTATAGTCTATAGGAGCAGTCTACATACTAAACAATCTTGGCAGAAGTTGTCAAACATATTCTAGTCAGGCCCCGCTCGAGGATGACATGCCTAAGGGGGCATTTTAAGTCCATGGTCATACACATCAACAACCTTTGTTGTATATAATAACACAAGAAATATATGCACCCCACTAGACATACTAGTGTATCCGAAATGCAGCCGTAGCTGTCTAAGGCCTACACATAATTTGCGCCTACCAACACACACAGATCAGCTCGACAGAATGAGCACCACTAGGCTATCAAAGATTCTTACAGGCTTCATAGCATGAACTTCAATCATTACAACTATAGGCTACATTGTTGTTGAATTTGTGACACTACGCAATAAGCATAACCAAGCTGCCACTTCTCCAGGTGCACAATATTTTCTGTGTGGGAGAGTTTCTCACAGTTTCACACACACACACGTACACACACACACACACACACACACACACTATAGCAAGAGAGCAGGGAGGGGGGTGAAAAAGTAGGCTGTGTGTCGTTTTCGTAGGCTACTGTAAAGGTGATGTCAATACTATCACACAATGACTGACAAATGAATGATAAGAGTGAACGTTTGCCTGCTTCTTTTAGTAGACTACACATGGTATTGGTCCTAATACTGAGACATACAAAATGTAGGCCTATCTGAAATGCAGCCATATACACAACACATGTCATTTTGCACACAAGAAAGCATGTGATGTTGAAGTGGACAGCCAGGACAACAGGAGCACTGCGCCAGGGCTCACCTCATAGCACAACCAATTAGGCTACATTGGTCATTGTCCTTATACCCTTCAAATAACTCAAAGCTTTATATCATTAGCAATTAGACCCGTAAAAGCAATCGATTACATTAAGAATCACAGATACATCTAAAAGATGCTTAGAAGAGTTGCAGTCTCCTCGATGCTGTGTTTAACCTCTCAACCTTTCATTCTCCTTCCTGGCAAAATATACTTGTCAGTTATTTTTTTGTATTATATTAGGATCCCCATTAGCTGTTGCCAAAGCAGCAGCTACTCTTTCTTGGGTCCACATGAAACATGACATAATTCAGAACATTAATAGACAAGAACAGCTCAAGGACAGAACTACATATATTTTTTAAAAAGGCACACGTAGCCTACATATCAATACATACACACAAACTATCTAGGTCAAATAAGGTACAGTGGTGAGAACAAGTATTTGATACACTGCCGGTTTTGCAGGTTTTCCAACTTACAAAGCATGTAGAGGTCTGTAATTTTTATCATAGGTACACTTCAACTGTGAGAGACGGAATCTAAATGCAATAAAATGCAAATTAATTACTTAAAAATAATACAATGTGATTTTCTGGATTTTTGTTTTAGATTCCGTCTCTCACAGTTGAAGTGTACCTATGATAAAAATGACAGACCTCTACATGCTTTGTAAGTAGGAAACACTGCTGATTTTGCAGGTTATCAAATACTTGTTCTCCCCACTGTAGAGGCTTTGTGCCGTGAGGTGTTGCTTTATCTGTTTTTAGAAACCACGTTTGCTGTTCATTTGAGCAATATGAGGTCCATCTCAAAGGCTAGCTGGATAAGATGGGCTTCTCATTGATGTAACATGCTCTGTGTTCACTGACTATGTTCTTTAGGGTGGAGAACGAATTTTCACACATTGCTGTAGATTCCCCAAAAATGTTAGTCATGTTTCAGTGCCAACAGCACAGTAGGCATTGCTGACAAAGGCCCGCCATATCTTTGAAGAACACTGATGTTGGTGGGGCCTGCTGGCTGGTCAGTTGGCATCACTCTCGACTAGAGGTCGACCGATTATGATTTTTCAATGCCGATACCGATTATTGGAGGACCAAAAAAAGCAGATACCGATTAATCGGTCAATTTTTTAAAACTTTTTTTTGTTTGTTGTAATAATGACAATTACAACAATACTGAATGGACACTTATTTTAACTTAATATAATACATCAATACAATCAATTTAGCCTCAAATAAATAATGAAACATATTCAATTTGGTTTAAATAATGCAAAAACAAAGTGTTGGAGAAGAAAGTAAAAGTGCAATATGTGCCATGTAAGAAAGCTAACATTTAAGTTCCTTGCTCAGAACATGAGAACATATGAAAGCTGGTGGTTCCTTTTAACACGAGTCTTCAATATTCCCAGGTAACAAGTTTTAGGTTGTAGTTATTATAGGAATTATAGGACTATTTCTCTCTATACCATTTGTATTTCATGAACCTTTGACGATTGGATGTTCTTATAGGCACTTTAGTATTGCCAGTGTAACAGTATAGTTTCCGTCCCTCTCCTCGCTCCTACCTGGGCTCAAACCAGGAACACATCGACAACAGCCACCCTCGAAGCAGCGTTACCCATGCAGAGCAAGGGGAACAACCACTCCAAGTCTCAGAGCGAGTGATGTTTGAAACGCTATTAGCGCGCACCCCGCTAACTAGCTAGCAATTTCACATCGGTTACACCAGCCTAATCTCGGGAGTTGATAGGCTTGAAGCATTGCGAAGAACTGCTGGCAAAATGCACGAAAGTGCTGTTTGAATGAATGCTTACGGGCCTGCTGGTGCCTACCACCGCTCACTCAGACTGCTCTATCAAATCATAGACTTAGTTATAACATAATAACACACAGAAATACGAGCCTTAGGTCATTAATATGGTCGAATCCGGAAACTATTATCTCGAAAAAACAAGACGTTTATTCTTTCAGTGAAATACGGAACCGTTCCGTATTTTATCTGACTGGTCACGTCCATAAGTCTAAATATTCCTGTTACATTGCACAACCTTCAATGTTATGTCATAATTACGTAATTACATAATTAGGCGTCCCAAACTGTTGCATATACACTGACTCTGCGTGCAATGAACACAAGAGAAGTGACACAATTTCACCTGGTTAATATTGCCTGCTAACCTGGATTTCTTTTAGCTAAATATGCAGGTTTCAAAATGTATACTTCTGTGTATTTATTTTAAGAAAGGCATTGATGTTTATGAATCCCCGAGCTGACAAGGTAAAAATCTGTCGTTCTGCCCCTGAACAAGGCAGTTAACCCACCGTTCCTAGGCCGTCATGGAAAATAAGAATGTTTTCTTAACTGACTTGCCTAGTTAAATAAAGATTAAATAAAGGTGTAAAAAATGAATAAAATAATTGGCCAAATCGGTGTCCAAAAATACTGATTTCCGAAAACTTGAAATCGGCCCTAATTAATCGCCCATTCCGATTAATCAGTCAACCTCTACTCTCGACATGGTGGTCATCAGTTTTTTTGCTCTTGGTAGTGCCCAGCCATTTTTGGATATCTATGCTGATAAAAGCTTAGCCAACTAGCTATAATTATTCAACGCGCCATTACCAAAACTTAACGAAACTACTAGCTAGGCTATTATTAGCTGTCGCTGTCTGCAAAAGTTAACTTTTTCCCCCTCTCTGTAAAAAAATACAACCGACCCTGGGATCCAATGAGCTTCCTAAACAAGGCAATAAAGGCAGTACCTTGTGACATTGCATGGCTAGGTGCCCAATTGAATGCATTTTTTTATTTTAAATACTAAATATTACATTATTGCATACCCTCTCCCTCACCCCTCCTCAGATCATGAGCGTACACCCGGCATATAGCCTCTGTCCCGGTCTGTGTCTCTGGCAGGCCTGACAAAACCGGGTATATACCATTTGTTATGTTTATGGGGAATCAAAACTGGGGGGTGTCCATGCCCGGCTTTACCAACCCGTAGAGCCGGCCCTGACTGTAGTGTTCATGTGGTTCATGTTTATGTGTCTGGGTAGACACTTGCTGACCTGCTTGCTTTACTTCTGTCCTCACAGAAAGAATGTATCCAGAGCATTGCAGACTTTGTGCAGAAGAATCCACGTGCCTCACAAAAGGAAATCAACACAGCAGTTGAGAAGCATGTCTTGCTTTTTGCTGCTCGAGTACAGGCCCTTGATTCTGCACCCCTACTATGAGTCCCACACAGCTTACACACAGCTTCTTTGTTGTAGCTCACTATCACTGACTGACCACTGTATCTGAATAGAAAAGCTTCTAAAATTAAGAAATTATTACACCAATCAAGGTATGCCTACACACATGGGTTCTATCTGCGCTCTCTCTCTCTCATGCTGTATTGCAAACAACCCTATTGCAATGTTGTGCTGCAGTACAAAGAATACTGGATAAAAAGCTTTATGTCATGGACCAGGAGATGACCAGACAACTGTACATTTTGGTAACATTCCAATATTTCCACCAGCCAGTCTGTTTAGATTGTTATCGAACCTAATTTAATCTAAACCATGTTTTTGATATAATTTTCATAACGTAGAGAGCCTTATCTAAGGCAGATGTAATTGTTGTCTATCTGTTGTATGTTGTCTTCATATATTGTCTAATATTATACATATTGCCTTATTTGAATTATTGTAATGAATTGATATTAAAAGGGAGACTCTTCTGATGCTTTTTTTGGCAAATTATTGAACACTGGATAAAGAAAAGGAATGGGTTGTATGATTTGGGGATATTGCCATGTTTCATTCTGTGTATAACAGCATGATAAGTGTCAGTGTGGTAAGTGACACATGAGCATTTTAAGATGAAAAATTATGGATGCAAAAAAACTTCTGAACACAAGACTACAGCACTAAACTTGTGCTAGCAGATATGCTCTTAAAATAGGCTTTCCTGGACACATTGATATACGATCTGAAATCACTAAAAGAAGTGTCAGTTGAAGAGTATTTTGTACAGTGCCTTCAGAAAGTATTCATACCACTTGACTTATTTCACATTTTGTTGTTATAGCCCGAATTCAAAATTGATTAAATATTTTCTCACCCATCTACACACAATACCCCATAATGACAATGTGAAAACAACATGTTTTTAGATTTTTTTTCTAATGTTTTGAAAAGGAAATAGAGTGATTTTGGAAAGTATTCAGACCCCTTGACTTTTTCCACATTTTTTATTTCATTTTTTAAACTTAAATATCACTTTTACATAAGTTGTCAGACCCTTTACTCAGTACTTTGTTGAAGCACCTTTGGCAGTGATTACAGCCTCAAGTCTTCTTGGTATGACCCTACAAACTTGGCACACCTGTATTTGGGGAGTATCTGCCCTTCTCTGAAGATCCTCTCAAGCTCTGTCAGGTTGGTTGGGGAACATCGCTGCACAGCTATTTTCAGGCCAGAGATGTTCAATCGGGTTCAAATTCGGGCTCTGGCTGGGCCACTCAAGGACATTCAGAGATTTGTCCCGAAGCCACTCCTGCATTGTCTTGGCTGTGTGCTTAGGATTGTTGTCCTGTTGGAAGGTGAACCTTCGCCCCAGTCTTCATTCCCTCAATCCTGACTAGTCTTCCAGTCACTGCTGCTAAAAAAACATCCCCACAGCATGATGCTGCCACCACCATACTTCACCGTAGGGATGGTGCCAGGTTTCCCCCAGATGTGACACTTGGTATTCAGGCCAAAGAGTTCAGTCTTGGTTTCATCAGATCAGAGAATCTTGTTTGGCATGGTCTGAGAGTCCTTTAGGTGCCTTTTGGCAAACTCCAAGTGGGCTGTCATGTGTCTTTAAATGAGGAGTGGCTTCTGTCTGGTCACTTGACCATAAAGGCCTGATTGGTGGAATGCTGCAGACATGGTTGTCCTTCTAGAAATTTCTCCCATGTCCACAGAGGATCTCTGGAGCTCGGTCAGAGTGACCATCAGGCTCTTGGTCACCTCCCTGACCAAGGCCATCTCCCCCGATTTCTCAGTTTGGCCGAGAGGCCAGCTCTAGGTCTGAATACTTTCCGAATGCACTGTATATGTAATTTAGATAAGTATTCACACCCCTGAGTCAATACATGTTGGAATCACCTTTGGCAGTAATTACAGCTATGTGTCTTTCTGGGTAAGTCTCTAAGAAATTTGCACACCTGGATTGTGCAATTTTTACACATTCTTTTTAAAATTCTTCAAGCTCTCTCAAGTTGGTTTTTGATCATTGCTTGACAGCCATTTTCAAGTCTTGCCATAGATGTTCAAGAAAATTCAAGTCCAAACTGTTTCTAGGTGACTTAGAAACATTCAATGTTGTCTTGGTAAGCTACTCCACTGTATATTTGGCCTTGTGTTTTAGGTTATTGTCCTGCTGAAAGGTACATTTGTCTCCCAGTGTCTGGTGGAAAGCAGACAGAACCAGGTTTTCCTGATTCAGGATTTTGCCTGTGTTTAGCTCTATTACGTTTATTTTTATTCCATAGAAAATTCCCTAGTCCTTGCCGATCACAGGCATACCCATGACATGATGCAGCCAACACCATGCTTGAAAATATGAAGTGATACTCAGTGATTTGTTTTGTTGGATTTGTCCCAAACATAACGCTTTATATTCAGGACAAAAAGTTAATTTATTTTCCACATTTGCAGCAGTTTTTCTTTAGTGCATTACTGCAAACATGATGCATATTTTTGAATATTCTGTGCCGTCTTTCTTCTTCTCACTATATCATTTAGATTAGTATTGTGGAGTAACTACAATGTTGTTGATCCATCCTCAGTTTTCTCCTATCACAGCCATTGAACACTGTTCAATGTCACCATTTGCCTCATGGTGAAATCCCTTAGGGGTTTCCTTCTTCTCTGGCAACTAAGTTAGAAACGATGCCTGTATCTTTGTAGTGACTAGGTGTATTGATACACCACCCGAAGTGTAATTAATAACTTCACCATGCTCAAAGGGATATTCAATGTATGATTTGTTTTTACCCATCTACCAATAGGTGCCCTTCTTCGTGAGGCATTGGAAAACCTCCCTGATCTTCGTGGTTGAATCTGTTTTTGAAATTCACTGCTGGACTTACAATTATCTGTATGTGTGTGGTACTGAGATCTGGTACTCATTCAAAAATCATGTTAAACTCTATTATTGCACACAGAGTGAGTCCATGCTACTTATCATGTGACTTGTTAAGCACATTTTTACTCCTTATTTAGGCTTGTTATAACAAAGGGGTTAAACACATATTGACTCGAGACATTTCAGCTTTTAATTTTGAATTAATTTGTAAAAATGTCTAAAACCATAATTCCACTTTGACAGTATGGAGTATTGTGTGTTGGCCAGTGTGTCACGAATCACGCTGAAGATGGTGCCTCTTCCTGTTCGGGCGGCGCTCGGCGGTCGTCGTCGCCGGCCTACTAGCTGCCACCGATCCCCTTTTCTGTTTCATTTAGTTGTGTCTGATTAGTTGCACCTGTTTTGTGTTTAGGTTTTGATTGTGGGCTATTTAAACCCAGTAGGCCCGCCGGCTGTTGTGCGGGCTTGTTTCTCTGTTCGTTTTGTGGATGTGATATTTTTGTATTTCTCCGGACTGTTTGTGTCCTGTTTTTGGGCCAGTCATTGTATGCGCCTGGTGTTTTGGCGTGACCTACTTTTCTCCGGAATAAATACAGTTGTCCTTTACCCTCTGCTCTCTGCGCCTGACTCCGCACCCACTACTCCTAGAAGTCGTAACACAGTGACAAATCTAAATTGAATCAATTTTAAATGCAGGCTGAAACACAACAGAATGTGGAAAAAGTCAAGGGGTATGAATACTTTCTGAAAGCACTATAGGTTGTTGTGGAAATTCTACACAGGGACTCTCAAAGTCAATATTAAATGAATCATCCTTTATTATTAGTGCGCTGGAGAGGTTCCAACCAACTCAATGCACAAAGTACACCAAATTATTTAACTATATTTCAAACATTTAAAAAATGTTGTGTATCAGGATTACATTGGGTTTTTCAGTACATTTCTTATCACGAGAATTTACATGTGTGCAACCAAAACTCCGACATTAGATACTTCAGAGATTTTCCTTTGTGTGCCCTTTAAGCTGCATCCTTTCCTCAGGAAGTCTTTCAAAGGGAGTAATACAGAGAATTATTGTTAAATGTAAAAATAAAACTTGCTAGCGGCCATTCCATCAGTGCTGGAAGAAATAAAATAAACATGTATATAGTTTTCATTACGCTACATTTTAATCAGTCTTAACAATTCTTAACCATTAATTGAGTTTACTGCATCTTGGGAAGGAAGTCTTAATAAAACCATGTGTATACAGAATTATACTTCAGACACATCAAATGATACGGTGTCCCGTAAAGCTGAATTAGGCTAAAGCCTTCTAAACCTTCTAAAGTAAACAATTCCAGAGCCCCTCTCCTGTAATGTCAATCTGTTGTTTAACACATCTGCTAGGACCTTCAAAAAGTTGGTGCAGGTTTATCAGCTCAATATTTGGTACCTACATTTTTACTTGGTTCTACTTCTAGACACAGTTCCACGTAACAGATTATTGTTTTAGATGACATTACCTTCTTACTTAAATCATTTGTGCTACCCAAACTATAGAATTGAGCAATAAGTTGTCAAAAATCTGTCTTATTCAATTATTCATACCTCTGTCCCAAATTTCCCCACTGTGTCCCTTACCCCCAATGTGTTCCTTACAGCCTGTTTGAGTTCAGTGTGTACGATCTATTGTTCCACTGGAGGCTTATCTCTTACCCAAACACAAGATGGCACCCTCATACCTCTGTTCGTCATGTGATCTTGTATTAAAACATTTACTTCTTCAAATTACTAAGATATTGCATTATTAGAGTGCTATCTGAAAGCCAATTACCATTCGCTTTGTTACTTTCACTAGTCTCCATATGTTTCCTTCAACTAGGACTCCCTTCTTCCCAATAGGAAGATCATCTCAATCTACTACTTCTAATACACAAGGATCAAAAACAAGGAGTACAGGAGGGGACTGAGCACGCACCCCTGAGGTACCCCTGTGTTGAGGATCCCATGTGCATCTTCAACGATTCTCTTGTCGTTACCATATGTATCTCCTATATATAGATATTAACACCTCGTGTTATTGTTAGTTGCTGCGGCCCATGTAGTCACTTCTTATAAATGCATACAGACAGCTGTCAGCGGGGCTTTTCATCGTACCATTACACCCTCTTCTAGTCTTCTCATTAGACTAGTAAATAGCCGTCTCTCTATAAGACTATGGGTACCTTTTATGCGTTACTCACCTTAATTTGATTGATTTTATCAGTTGCCGTCCCTCAATTGTTTGCAGATGATGTGTCTCCTCCTGGGCAGCCCACTGTAAGGGTCTGGCCTGGGCGGATCTCATCGTCTTTTGGTCAGTGGGGAATGTCCCTCATGCTTCATAAAATGCACCACCGGTTTTCCTCGTAGACCCCCAGTGGAAAGCTCCGCAGGCAGCATCAATCATCAACATTGTGACGCCAAATTGTTGTCAAAATTCTACTTAGGGACACTCAAAGTCAATATTAAATTAATCAACTTTTATTATTATTTATTATTATTATTATCAGCGTGCTGGAAAGGTACCAACCAACTCAATGCACCAAGTACACATGTCAATCAGGAGCTCTACTCGGGGCAGTCCCGTTAATTCCTTAAATACTGGTTATAGACATGTTACATAGGCATAGTTCGTAGGGTTGGTACCGGCATGTGTCTGGCACCATCTCCTATCTTAACTTATAGAACATATTCTGGGCATTCTGCCAGATTTGATTTTTTACCAGGTAAGTTGACTGAGAAAATATTCTCATTTACAACAACGACCTGGGGAATACTTACAGAGGAGAGGAGGGGGATGAATGAGACAATTGTAAGCTGGGGATGATATGAGGGACAGCTTGGGAATTTAGCCAGGACACCAGGGTTAACACCCCTACTCTTACAATAAGTGCCATGGGATCTTTAATGACCTCAGAGAGTCAGGACACCCATTTAACATCCCATCCTGAAAGACAGCACCCTACACAGAGCAGTGTCCCCAATCACTGCCCTGGGGCATTGGGATATTTGTTTTAATTTGTTTTTTAGACCAGAGGAAAGAGTGCCTCCTTCTGGTCCTTGAACACCACTTCCAGCAGCATCTTATCTCCCATCCAGGTACGAACCAGGACCAACCCTGCTTAGCTTCAGAAGCAAGCCAGCAGTGGGATGCAGGGTGCAGATGGTCCTAAGGAGGAGGGCATGTCAGCCCCCCCCCTCATATCTTTACCAAGCACAGGCAGGAACCAATAATTATTTATGACACTAAGACAAGATGAACATTTTCAAGACTGTCTCTTCACATTATACACATTTCCATCACAAGGTGTAAAGGCCGGTGTCTCTCATTCATGCACAGCCTCTTTCTTCTGCACCTGGACACTCAGTACTTCAGTGTCGTAGCATGAACCAATGCCCCTCTAGTACCCCTCAGCCCTCATCCAAGATTAAAGG
Source organism: Oncorhynchus clarkii lewisi (assembly GCF_045791955.1). Lineage (NCBI taxonomy): Eukaryota > Metazoa > Chordata > Actinopteri > Salmoniformes > Salmonidae > Oncorhynchus > Oncorhynchus clarkii. Next base: position 28,788,107 of record NC_092158.1, read on the forward strand.
CAGACGGACAAACACAAAAGAGCAGTCAGGAACAACAAATCCATCACTCCCACACAAACTACAACAGAAAGGAGGCACACCTTGTACCTGAGACACTTGGTACTAAACCAAAGGAGAGAGGAGAACATATGTGGTTGTCTGAAAATTAGACTCAGTTAATCACTTGGTACAGCCTGATAAAAGTATAATCAATGAGCTGTGAACCACCTCAGAAGACCTCTGAAGGTTCGATGTATTTGAATGCCACATTTGCAGTCAGATGTTGCATGGATAAATACCATGCAAATAAGAAGTTGCTGTGTTTTAATCAGTTTACAGCTCAAATCCAGTGTTTTAATCAGTTTAGATACAGTATTTGCATATCAATAATATATTGAAGACCATCTGTTACTGTCTGCCCAGTGAGAGAGAATATTAGATTGAATGTTGATTACAGGTTGGAGGACATGAATAGAAAAGCTTCTAAAATCAAGAAATTATTACACCAATCAAGGTTTGCTTGCAAACATGGGTTCTATTTGCTCTCTCTCTCTCGCTCTCTCGCTCCCGCTCTCACTCGCTCTCATCTCACTACTCACTACACATACTTGTTCACTGATCATCAGATCCTTGGAAAAGCACGCTCAGTGCAGGTACCTTAAACCGCAGATCAAGTCTCACCATGGCCATGTGCAAAAACTGTTTGAATAAAGTGTGAAATTATCGGATTAATCAAGATCTCAAAAATCAGGTATGTTTTGTCTCTCTTTATTATTCAGATAATATGTGATATGAATTATCGAAAAGCCTTATGAGCAATTCGTGTAAAAAAAATAAAAAAAATATGAGAGGTGTAGGTTTTGATGATACTCTCTGATATTCAGGAAAAGTAAATAGCTCTAGTGATTCATTATAGTTTTACTTTACAAGACAGATGTCAGTAAATTAATATACACATTTTGAGAAAAGATCGAAAAAAGGATTTCTACTTGTTGATTGAAAACAATTCCAATACCAAGTTAATTACCCAGTAGTACCTGTATCTTGTTCACAGACCAGTTCAGGATTTCATAGTCATAAACTGTGACCATACAGTCAGGAGTCCTCTTCTTATCAGTGGGCACATCATCAGATTCAGAACTCATAGAGGTGAATGACCACTCAGGACATTACGACACATTGAGAGCGCTCTGGATGGATCAACCATCAACATCCCCTGGCATCGGGGGGGCAGCTGTGTGTGTAGGTTCTCTGTGTGGGTACCCTCTTTTTTGTTAGCATATTAGGGTATGTTAAACTTGTATTTTTGTGTCTGTGCTGTAGTTTGGTGTGTGTGATGTATGTGTAGTGAGCTGTGTAAATAAGGCAGGCTCAGACAGGCAGTGTATGTTAGTGCGGTGTTGTATCTGTGCTGGGCTAGCTGCACTCATGGCTCGTAAACGGAGTGGAGGCTGCTGCCCCCGGCCGCCCCTCAATAAGGACAATGCCCGCTTCTGCCTGCTGGCAGGGCTTATCCTGCTCTACCTGCTGTGTGGGGCGGCTGTGTTCTCCGCCCTGGAGCGCCCCTCTGAGCTCCGTGCCCACCGCCTCTGGGACCAGCAGCTGGCCAACTTCACCCTGAGTCACCAGGTAAGCCTGGGAGCCTTGCACGCGCTGCTGCGACAGTATGAAGAGGCCAATGGGGCTGGGATCAGAGTGGACGCTCTTAGGCCCCGCTGGGACTTCTCTGGAGCCTTCTACTTTGTTGGCACGGTTGTGTCCACCATCGGTGAGTTGGACAGCTGCTCTGTGTGAGGGTCAGAGTCAGGGTATTTAAGATGCAAAGTTATTTGCTGTCATGTAGATGCAAACTGAACACAACTGTTTCAACAGATACACAGTATAATGTAGAATATTTATTTGAGTAGATGAAGGGGATGACAAGAGAGAGGAGAGGAAGCTGGGATGGGATTAGATTGATGATCGGTGAGACTCCGAGGCATTATTTGTCAAATTAGTTAAATTTCAATGTACATCTGGGCATGTGAGGTCAATTTACATTTCTGGGACTTTAGCATTTTGTTATGTGATCACTACTAATGACTGAACATTGTTAATGTTTCCATCTCATCCCTTCTTTCTCTCAGCCTCTGTTTTCATGACTCATTCAGTCTCTCTTATTTTGAGTTTGTCAACATAGTGTCCAGTACTGTAAAATGATGATCCCTTACTCTAATATAAATTGCATTCATGGTATGAAATGAAAATACCTATATCAACAGCCACTCCACATCTTTTATCATCTTGAAATCTAGTGCTAAGTAAGAACAAATGTAAAGGCACTTATTTGACAAACAATTGGCACATTGACCCTTCTCTTTTGTACTCTTTCCCACCAGGCTTTGGTATGAACACCCCAGCTACCATCCCTGGTAAAATATTCCTGATCTTCTACGGCCTCATCGGCTGTGCCGCCACCATCCTCTTCTTCAACCTCTTCCTGGAGAGGATCATCACCATGCTAGCCTACATCATGCGCTGGTGCCACGAGCGGAGGATGAGGCGCTCAGGGGTGGGGCCTGTGTCTGGGGTCGGGGAGCCCCACAGTGAGGAGGACAGTCTGGAGGGTTGGAAGCCCTCTGTCTACTACGTGATGCTGATCCTGGGAGTGGCGTCTGTGCTGATCGCCTGCAGTGCCTCCTCTCTGTACTGCTCCATGGAGGACTGGAGCTACATGGACTCCCTGTACTTCTGCTTTGTGGCCTTCAGCACTATCGGCTTCGGGGACCTGGTGAGTAGCCAGAGAGAGCGTTATGAGGCCCAGGATGCCTATCGCCTGGGCAACTGTCTCTTCATCCTCATGGGCGTGTGCTGCATCTACTCCCTGTTCAACGTTATCTCCATCATCATCAAACAGACTCTCAACTGGATCCTGACCCGGCTGGCTTGCCCAGGCCGGCGCTGTCCCTGCTCTTGCCCTAAGAGGGGCCTCTGCCGGCTGCTCTGCTGCCCCTGCCTCCCTAACAAACACAGCGGCTTGAGGCCTCCACCCGCACGGCTCCGCCAGCAACGGCTCAAACGCAACGCTGTGCAGCCCACCCCATCTCACCCCCCTGTGAGGCGACACCGCTACACAGACGCCTCGGTGGAGACAGTGTGTAACAGCGAGACAGACGCTGGGATGGGGGTGGACGGGGTCGCTGGAGGCCGGCGTCTCTCTGGGGAGATGATCTCGGTGAATGACTTCACAGCGTCCAATAAGGTGTCTCTGGCGCTGCTGCAGAAGCAGCTGTGTGAGACAGCCCACCAGGGCCCCCGTCAGAGCCACGTTCCCCGTCACAACGGCTTCTCTGGGGGGGTGGGCGCATTTGCCATCATGAACAACCGCCTGCAGGAGACTAGTGTGGACAGGTAATCACACCTGACCCCAGTCACACTAACTCACAGAAATAAAGCACTGTTTTCTGAGGGTTATTGTAATATTACCGAATGGTAGACTGGATGCTGGATCCTCTTCTGTTATTCCTAGAAAACTAGTGACGTTTCATCCTCAGAATTAGCATTGTTTGTAGATCAAAGTACAGTAGTGAAACAGAACAGTTGGATGCTACAGCTGGACATACATATTTGCCAAATGTAAATATATTCACATAAAACTCATTAGTTTTCAATGTAACTCATGTTGAGGGTAGCTAGGTTCTTAGTTCTAGACATGATGATAGCCCACAGCAGACCTCTATTCTGTCTGACAGCTTTTCAGGATGCCAGACATTCATGATGATCACTGACAATGGTCCCTCTAAACTGCACATGGGCGCACAGCTCCCCTCAGACTGCGCACAGATTGAACTTCTCTCAACTTTCTAGAGTTTTCCCCTTCTGTTAACACTATCAACGTTTCGCTCTGCTGTAGGAATTGTGCTCAAATCAACGCAATATTAGCCACTTTCAATGTAACATTTCGAAACAAAATGAACTATGCAAAGCTAACTGTGCAAGAGATGTTATTGTAGGCAGCACGCATTGGAGTAGGATTAGGATTCTGTTGCATTGACATGCATGACAGAGGCCCGTACTCTCTGCAGGCCAGTGCGCCATAACCAATCAGAGCTGTAGTAGACATATTGGCTGCAATGAGGGTCCTGGGTAGATGCACTTGTTTTGAGATCAAAGCGAGAGCTGTGTAGCCACCTGCGCACATTTGTTCATATTCTTTGCTAGTTTGTGAGTTATTAGCCGAGTTATAGTGAATTCCTAGTCAACCATTTGGGGGTGGTTGCTTCCAAAATGTGTGCATTTCTAGCCATCTTTGAAAATCAAGTCAGGTAAAGAGCTTTTTTTTACGTCTTAAAGGGGCAGTGTTATATTTTGAGACGGTCTTGAATAAGCTAAATAGTCAATAGGAAGAGGGTAGCATAATTTGTCTGATTCTCTGTAATAATGGTATGGGAATAACAATGAATTTTATTTTGTAAAGTGGTTTCTTGCATCAAACAACACAACTGTTCAGTCACCTTGTCGGAATAACAAGTGGATAAACAGGTTAATGTCAAGCCCTGCATGTTTTTTTCCAAAATCTTATGGAATGTAGGCCTACATTGAACAACCATGTTATGGGATGCATATTTCTCCATTGTTTTCGATGGTAGGCCACTCTGGTAGGCCTACATTATGAACAAATAGCCACAGTAGCCTACCTGATCTCCTATTAATACACTGCTTGAATGTTCCTGTTTGGTTCAGTGGTGAGATGCAGTGGACAGATGCCTTTCATTTAGACAGCGTCTGTCTGGAGATGGGTTTGAAATGCTCAAGTGATTGGCTCAAATACAATGCTGAATGCAATCAGGTTTTGTGTGGAGTATGGAGACGTGGAGGGCCTCTTGAGAAGACCCACTGATTTATGAGAGCTTTGCAGATGTGTCCTGAGCTCCACCACAACACAATGGATTTGTATGGGGTGGTATCCGGGATCACTGAACATAGATATGTATCCATATTATGTATATGCATCCTCGGTCACCTAATGTCTAGGCCTCTGGTGGAGAACCTGTTGAATATGTATCACAGTTGAATTGTGTTGCGTTAATTAGATAGAAAGCCCTCAGACACACAGTATGAGAGCTGTAAAAGGGAAAACAAAACCTATTCATCTTAATCAAATATAGTCTAGCCCTGGGAAAGGTATTTATGTCAATAAACGGTATGAAAGTGTGACATCCACAATAATCTGGAGTGAGTTACGTTTTGCCAATATTCTGTGCTCATTTTCACAGTGCCTAACTGGTTCGGCCCCCTCATACCTATGCAAATATTTCCCTCAAGCATGACCTTGTTCATCCATAGTTATCTCTTTACCATTTTCCTGTACCATACCATATTATCATTACCAGTGGTGTAAAGTACTTCATTAAGTTGTCTTTGGGGGATCTGAACATTACTATTCATATTTTTTATTTTACTTTACTTTCACTTTTACTCCACTTTATTCCTAAAGAAAATATGTAGTTTTTACTCCCATACATTTTCCCTGACACCAAAAAGTACTCATTACATTTTTTATGCTCAGGATGGACAGGATTATGGTACAATACACGCACCTATCAATATAACGCATTGCCATCCCTACTGCCTCTGATATGTCGGACTCACTATACACAAATACTGCATTTGTAAATTATGTTGGAGTGTTGGAGTGTGCTCGTGTCTCTCCGTATACAAAAAAAGAAAATCATGCCGTCTGGTTTGCTTAATACTTTTACTTTTTACTTTGACAATTGAGTACTTTTTCTACCACTGTACTTAAGTACATTTAAAACCAGATACTTTTAGACTTTTACTCAAGTAGCATTTACTGGGTGACTTTTACTTTTACTTTAGTCATTTTATATGAAGGTATCTTTACTTTGACAATTTAGTACTTTTTCCACCACTGTTCATTACCAGTGGCGACCAGTCATTCAGGGCAGGTAGGGCAGAGCCTGTTTGAGCCTGTTTGAGCCCCACTTGTTTAGCTAAAAATTTATATATTTATATATGTGTATATTTTTTGGTTGACTGTTTTGCATGTTATTTTGCCATTCATTCTGGTCACATATCAGTTTGCAAACAATGTAAAAATAAAGCCACATACAAAAAAGGTTTCTTTCTTGCTTTCTTGAGTAAGGCAGCTCCAAAATGAAGGTGTTTCAGCCAAGCTCAGTGCTTTCTGTGGTGGATGGGCAATCAGCGGAAAATACATAGTGTAGGCAATGGTAATCTTCTCTAGCTGCGCCATGATTGGCTTAGTGTTCTGTCACTCATTGGGACACTATGTCATCGCAGGATCTACAGGGAGAGCTAGGCAGTTCAAGCCCCCTTGGGTGCTGCCATAGATTTAAATTAGAAGTGCCCATCGAAGAAAGCTCAAGGTCATTGGCCACAGTTAAATTCCGTCAAATCATGTTATATTTCCCGTAGCTTTGACTGGACTGATCATAACATCATACTTTCAAAATCTTAGCTATCAAGCTAGACAAGCAGTCATCATCATGAATCACGTCAACAATCTACTGGCAAATCCTTTTCAATCCTTGTAATATGAAGAGAAATTATAGATAAAACGTATCAGTGCTCATCGGCCATTGGATATAAACGTTACACAACAGATCAGAAATCGCAAATTCAACAATGAGTGGTTTGGAAGGAATCAGTGGCTAACTTGGGGCTCCCGAGTGGTGCAGCTGTCTAAGGCACTGTATCTCAGTGCTAGAGGCATCACTACAGACCCCGGGTTCGATTCCAGGCTGTATCACAACTGGCTGTGATTGGGAGTCCCATGGGGCGGCGCACAATTGGCCCAGCATTGCCCGGGTTAGTGTTTGGCTGGGGTAGGCCGTCATTGTAAATAATAATTTGTTCTTAACTGACTTGCCTAGTTAAATAAATGTAAAAAACTGCAAGTGTTGTAAAAAGCAATCACTATTTTTTTCCACCTGCCTGCTATTCAGTGGAGAGGGTGTGTTGTCCAAATGGGGTTAAGGATTTAAAACATCTGAAAGGGTCTTTTTTCCAAGTTTAAAAGGATAAACATTCACACGGAACAACATGGGCCAGAAAAGGTTGAATACATTGGCCATGTTGTCAATCCAGCATGACTTCTGCTGCGTTCAAGACAACTGGGAACTCTGACAAAAAACAAGCTCCGACTGGAAAAATAAGTTTTGAACGGTTATCCAACTCGGAATTCCAAGTCGGAACTCGGGCCTCTTTCTAGAGCTCCGACCGGAAGGTGACTGACGTCATGATTCAACCTTTTTCAGAGTTCCCAGTTGTCTTGAAAGCACCATAAATCCAGAGAATGCCAGAAGTTGATGACAAAGTTTGATGACAAAATATTCCCACAAGAAGGACAGCACAACAACGGTGAGTCCAAAAATGTATTGTATGCTGCTGCATAAATGATGTAAAACGTATACTGTAGCTAAGAAAGAAATACTAAGCGTACAGTATGTTGCATAGTAAGCTGTTAGTAGCACATGTGCCTACTGTTCTCTTGGACATCAAATTTGGCCTATAGCTGGGGTGCAATTTGGATATTAAAAGTGGGGGGCATAATAATAATATTTATTATCATTATTATTGTTTATCCAGCTGGATAAACACTCCAAACAGCCTACGCGACCACTCGGAGGCGTCCGCACACCATTGCCTCGTTTTGTATCACATTCCAATGATAAAACTGGGGGGGGAACATGTCCCCCTGTCCCCAGTGAAAATTGTGCCCCTGGCCTATAGCCTGTTTTAGAGAAATGTCATAATTAAATATTGTAAGAGCTTTCTTTGTCTGCTTTTATGCCTCCTTTATTTATCCTACGGTTTTGACTTGGTGTAAAGGGAGAATACTGTAAGAACGTCCCATGTTCTGAAATCTGTCACTGTACATTTCATAAGTGCTGAACAAATAGTTATATTGACTACGTCCATCTTAGCTCGCTCATTAATGTCTTAATCGAAATGACGGATTGCCTCTGATACGCTCATCGTTCCCTTATGCCATGGTGTGTACATCTCAATTGATATAGGCCTATTGCTTATATAGGTCTATCTCATTAGTAACTTATTCATCATTTTTCATTGTTTTGCTTACTTTGTGTATTATAATTAGCTCATGTGCTTTTCTTGACGAGAAGGCGATACTATATAATGTTGTTGGGTCTGTAACCATGTTTGCCAGGGACTCTTTCCATTCAAATATTTGTTTTCAGCAAAAAGTTCAGTAATAGACCCATGTAATTCCAGTTGATATTTCCAGTGTTGTTTTGTTTGTGCAATGCGCTGTCTGTGCGCTGCGCTGTAAAGGGTCAATGTGCAGGAGGTGTGACGGAGTCAGGTGCAGGACACAGAGGATGAGTAATAACGCATTTTTACTCAAGAAGACAGCAAAATAAATTCCACGCAGGGAAAACAATCCAGCTCACAAAATGGTAGCGACTGCTAAACACAGAACAAACACGCACAAAACCATGTGGGAACCAGAGGGTTAAATAGGGAATAAATAATAATGTAATGGAAACCAAGTGTGTACAATAAAGATAAAACAAATGGACAATGAAACGTAGATCGGTGGAGGCTAGAAAACCGGTGACATCGACTGCCTGAACAAGGAGAGGCATCAACTTCATGACAGTACTGCCCGGAAGCAGTGGGTGAAGTCCATGATGGCTCGAACAGTATACGCCGGGCCCCCTCGATGTCCAAAGGGGAGCAGAAGAACCTCTCGCATCTCAGACTCCTGGAGTGGACCAGACACCACCGGCCTGAGGAGAGACACATGGAACGAGGGGTTAATACGGTAATCAGGGAAAGCTGTAACCTATAACAAACCTCGTTCAGTCTCCTCAGGAATTTAAATGGCCCCACAAACCGCAGACCCAGTTTCCGGCAGGGCAGGCGAAGGGGCAGGTTTCGAGTCGAGAGCCAGACCTGGTGCACAGAGGCCTCACTGCGGTGGCGGTCGGCGCTCGCCTTCTGCCGCCTGATGGCCCGTTGCAGGTGCACATGGGCAGCGTCCCATGTCTCCTTCAAGCGCCGAAACCATTCATCTACCGCAGGTTCCTCGATCTGGCTCTGATGCCACAGTGCCAGGACCGGCTGATAACCCAGTACACACTGAAAAGGAGATAGGTTAGTGGAGGAGTGGCGGAGGGAGTTTTGGGCCATCTCTGCCCAGGGGATGAAAGCCGCCCACTCCCCCGGCCGATCTTGACAAAGCAGTCACTTTTCATCTCCACCCCTGACGTGGAAAGGTGGTACCCTAGGAAGGAAGAACAGACATTTCTCAGCCTTCACATACAGGTCATGCTCCAACAGTCGACCAAGCACCTTGCGCACCAGGGGCACATGCTCGGCGCGTGTAGCGGAGTATATCAGAATGTTGTCGATATACACCACTACACCCTACCCGTGCAGGTCCCGGAAAATCTTGTCTACAAAGGATTGGAAGACGGATGGAGCATTCATCAACCCGTACAGCAAGACGAGGTACTCATAGCGCCCAGAGGTGGTACTAAATGCCGTCTTCCACTCATCCCCCCTCCCGGATACGCACCAGATTGTAAGCGCTCCTGAGATCCAATTTTGTGAAGAAGCGTGCCCCGTGCATTGACTCCATCGCACTGGCTATGAGAGGCAGCTGGTAACTGTACCTCACAGTGATCTGATTGATACCTCGATAGTCAATACACGGACGTAAACCACCGTCCTTCTTCTTCACAAAAAATAAACTTGAGGAGGCAGGTGAAGTGGAAGGCCGAATGTATCCCTGCCCCAGAGATTCTGAGACATATGTTTCCCTAGCCGCCGTCTCCGCCTGTGACAGAGGATACACGTGACTCCTGGGAAGTTCTGCATCTACCAGGAGATTTATTGCACTGTCCCCCTGTCGATGGGGTGGTAGTTGAGGCGCCTTCTTCTTACTGAAGGCGAGAGCCAAATTGGCATATTCAGAGGGGATGTGCACGGTGGAGACCTGGTCTGGACTCTCCTAGTAGCACCGATGGAAACACCTACACACCTCCCTAAGCACTTATGTGACCATCCCTTGAGAGCCCTCTGTTGCCAATAAATAGTGGGGTCATGATAGATCAACCAGGGAAGGCCCAACACCACGGGAAACAAAGGAGAATCAATCAGGAAGAGACTAATTCTCTCCTCATAACCCTCCTGCGTTATCATACGTAGTGGAGCTGTGACCTCCCTAATCAGCCCCGACCCTAAAGGATGACTAAGGCATGAACAGGGAAGGGCACATCAACAGGAACAATAGGGATCCCTAATCTAAGTGCAAATGAACGGTCAATAAAGTTCCCAGCTGCGCCTGAATCTATTAGCGCCTTATGCTGGGAAAGCGGGGAAAACTCTATACACATACACATGTGCGCAACAGGGAGCTCTGGGTGAGTCGGGTGCCTACTCACCTGGGATGATCCACCAGTGCCCTGCCTGCTCTCTCGACTCCCTGGGGAACCTCCCCAGCACCGACCAGCAGTGTGCCGTCTGCGGCCTAATGTGGTGCAGGAAATGGCCCCCCCTCTGGTCACCCTCAGAGCAGCACCTCCCGAGCTTCATAGGTGTAGGATCGGAGGTGCTGGGGGATGAAATGGACGGGCCCCGATCCGGATGTCCGCGGATGGCCAATAGGTTATCCAGCCGGATGGATAAATCCACCAGCTGGTCGAGGGTAAGGGTGGTGTCCCTGCAGGCCAGCTCCCGATGAACGTCCTCCCGTAGACTGCACCGGTAATGGTCGATTAGGGCCCTTGCATTCCATCCCGCGCTGGCTGCCAGGGTCCTGAAGTCCAGTGCAAAGTCCTGTGCGCTCCTCATCCTCTGTCTAAGATGGAACAAATGTTCCCCCGCCGCCGCTCTTCCCTCAGGTGGATGATCGAAAACCGCCCGGAAGCAGTGGGTGAAATCCTCATAGTGGACCAACTCTCCCCCATACGGCGTTGGCCCACTCAAATGCTCTCAACCGACCAACAGGAGATGAGGGCGGACACGCTCTCGGGTGAACAGTCGCCAGGTAGAGCTCCAACTGGAGCAGGAACCCCTGGCCCCCGGCAGCCGTCCCATCATATGCCCTCGGAAGTGAGAGCCGAATCCCACTGGGCCCAGGTGACGGAGGGGTGGACCGTGGTGTGGGTTGGGGTGAAGTTGATGGAGGTGTGGGAAAACCCCCTCTCTCCCATCGCTCCATGGTGTGCAGCACGCAATCCATGGCTGTGCCAAGATTTTGTAGCATTGTCGCGTACTCCTGGACGAGCTGCTCCACAGGTAACGAAGGACTGGGTGCACCTGCGGACTCCATATTTTAGGTGCGTGTTTCTCTAAAGGGTTGATGTATAGCAGGTGGGACGGAGTCAAGCGCAGGACACAGAGTAATAACGCATTTTTACTCAAGAAGACAACAAAATAAATTCCACGCAGGGAAAACAATCCAGCTCACAAAATGGTAGCGACTGCTAAACACAGAACAAACACGCACAAAACCATGTGGGAACCAGAGGGTTAATTAGGGAATAAATAATAATGTAATGGAAACCAGGTGTGTACAATAAAGACAAAACAAATGGACAATGAAACGTAGATCGGTGGAGGCTAGAAAACCGGTGATGCAGACCAACTTCAGAGGAAGTCGTGACAGCGTCAGTATATTGTATATAAAAGTGGATTCTCGTGATTGTATTGTCCTTCCTTTTTAGACTACATAGGCCTAATAAAATAGAGTCTCTCTCTCTCTCTCTCTCTCTTTCTTTCTTTTTGTGTGGTGACTTAAAGAAGAGCAAAGTTAAGGCCTCAACATCTCGCTGAATTTATCTGAACTAACATCTATCTGAATTTCTGCCATGTCCATTTTGAAAGTGCTGAACGAATAGGCCTACATCGTCGCAGCTCTTTTGCTTGCAATTGCTTATACTTAGAGCTAAGTGTTAATGATATAAGAGTAAACTTTATGAATTTACTGAAAATAAATGTAATAATGTTTGTGTATGGTTCAAAAGTGAAAACTAATTTTGGCATTCGTTTTTATTTAAGGAGAATGCCCTTACAAATTAAAACTGCAGTAAAAGTGCAGCAACTGCAGTCGACTGTGAAGTAATTGTAGAATAACTGTAGTGTATTGCAGTTGAACTGCAGTTATACTGCACTCCAACTGCAGTTACACTGCAAAATTACTGCAATAAAACTTATTTTGGATGCAGAGTTTGCAGCATACTGCACTCTAACTGAAGTTGTACTGCCATTATACTGCACTATCTTTTTCATAAGGGTTATAGACTTACACAAATCCACAAGGAGTCAGTAGAAACCACATTTGTTTAAGCAAGTCAGCCATATCAGCTATGTTTTTTTAGAAAGCAGTAAATGAGGCTGAATGAACTGTTTCTCTGACAGACAAGTCTCCGATAATAGGCAGGTGTAGCAGTGGTAAGGATTCACTCCATGGTGCTGAAAGAAAAGCTATGCTGTTGGGACAGATTTACATGTATGTAGGCCCTAAAAGTTTGTGGGCACCGTTTTTCTCCATTATAGTGCTATAATTTATTGTTTAGTGTTGTGTAGTGGCTTTGCTAGCAGGCAACTAAAAAAAAATGTTGCGTTTGGCTCACCAAGATTTACATGCTAAAATCGCCACTGTCCATTACACATTTTTTCAAAGAGAAATGTGCTGAACACTTTATCTCGAGAAACAAATCCTACTAGTGGACATGAATGAAATTGAGTCTTTTCGTTGTCTGTGATTTACCGTACGTCAGTAATAATTTATTACACGAAAACATTTAATGGTCTTGCATATCAGTTAATCACATTAACTATAAAATATTTTTCATAATAAATAAGTAGTTGAGTATCCGCATGATGGAGATGTAACTGGATGTTGTGGTGCTCTCTGGTAAATCCTAAACAAGTTCTTAGTCACATAATCTTTATTCTGTCTGAAAACAGTCGGAACATGTAATGTTTAACAGTATGTAAGTAAAGCACATACTCATTTAAATCACATTTGATAATATATTAACAAATTCATGGATCTACTGACCATTCTTGGGTTTGTCTTGTTCATATGTCATATCACTGTAACATGTTAAATCTAATGTCATCAAGGTAAGTAATGCAGCACAGTACAGGTCATGCAAATCATACCAAACACAGGACTGAGAGAGAGAGGTTTGATGACTCTTAAAACTAAACATCAACCTGAAATCCGTAAATAAATGTTTTTAGAATTTTACATTGTTATAGATATTATTGGATGAATATACAGTGGGGAGAACAAGTATTTGATACACTGCCGATTTTGCAGGTTTTCCAACTTACAAAGCATGTAGAGGTCTGTAATTTTTATCATAGGTACACTTCAACTCTAAAACAAAAATCCAGAAAATGTTTTTTAAGTAATTAATTAGCATTTTATTGCATGACATAAGTATTTGATACATCAGAAAAGCAGAACTTAGTATTTGGCACAGAAACCTTTGTTTGCAATTACAGAGATCATACGTTTCCTGTAGTTCTTGACCAGGTTTGCACACACTGCAGCAGGGATTTTGGCCCACTCCTTCATACAGACCTTCTCCTGATCCTTCAGGTTTTGCAGGCTGTCGCTGGGCAATACGGACTTTCAGATCACTCCAAAGATTTTCTATTGGGTTCAGGTCTGGAGACTGGCTAGACCACTTTAGGACCTTGAGATGCTTCTTACGGAGCCACTCCTTAGTTGCCCTGGCTGTGTGTTTCGGGTCATTGTCATGCTGGAAAACCCAGCCACGACCCATCTTCAATGCTCTTACTGAGGGAAGGAGGTTGTTGGCCAAGATCTTGCGATACATGGCCCCATCCATCCTCCCCTCAATACGGTGCCGTCGTCCTGTCTCCTTTGCAGAAAAGCATCCCCAAAGAATGATGTTTCCACCTCCATGCTTCACGGTTGGAATGGTGTTCTTGGGGTTGTACTCATCCTTTTTCTTCCTCCAAACACGGCGAGTGGAGTTTAGACCAAAAAGCTCTATTTTTGTCTCATCAGACCACACGACCTTCTCCCATTCCTCCTTTGGATCATCCAGATGGTCATTGGCAAACTTCAGACGGGCCTGGACATGCGCTGGCTTGAGCAGGGGGACCTTGGGTGCGCTGCAGGATTTTAATCCATGACGGTGTAGTGTGTTACTAATGGTTTTCTTTGAGACTGTGGTCCCAGCTCTCTTCAGGTCATTGACCAGGTCCTGCCGTGTAGTTCTGGGCTGATCCCTCACCTTCCTCATGATCATTGATGCCCCACGAGGTGAGATCTTGCATGGAGCCCCAGACCGAGGGTGATTGACCGTCATCTTGAACTTCTTCCATTTTCAAATAATTGTTCCAACAGTTGTTGCCTTCTCACCAAGCTGCTTTCCTATTGTCCTGTAGCCCATCCCAGCCTTGTGCAGGTCTACCATTTTATCCCTGATGTCCTTACACAGCTCTCTGGTCTTGGCCATTGTGCAGAGGTTGGAGTCTGTTTGATTGAGTGTGTGGACAGGTGTCTTTTATACAGGTAACGAGTTCAAACCGGTGCAGTTAATACATGTAATGAGTGGAGAACAGGAGGGCTTCTTAAAGAAAAACTAACATGTCTGTGAGAGCCGGAATTCTTACTGGTTGGTAGGTGATCAAATACTTATGTCATGCAATAAAATGCAAATGAATTACTTAAAATTCATACAGTGATTTCTGGATTTTTGTTTTAGATTCCGTCTCTCACAGTTGAAGTGTACCTATAATAAAAATTACAGACCTCTACATGCTTTGTAAGTGGAAAACCTGCAAAATCGGGCAGTGTATCAAATACTTGTTCTCCCCACTGTATATCAGATGGTTTGTCAACTACTGAATCATATTGCTGAGCCAGAATCTCTGTGTTTCAAAGCGCCAGGTCCTATAAAATAAAATGTTCCCCATATTGTATAAATATAAAATCTATAGTTTCAGCTTTCACAAATTGCGTTGTACTTGTTACATCAGGATTTTACTTGGCATGAGGGATGAGAGACAACATTCCTTTTGTGATTGGTTGAATTGCCACATAATGAAAACAGTTTTTTTGGCATTGATTGTCTTCCAGAGACGTTTCCCATACGACAGAACCTAGACGAGCTTCTCAGAACCACCAAGCCCCTGGAGAAAAATGTAGACTGCTGTGAGGTGACTGTGCATAAATTCTGACAAAGTCTGAGATTATATCGTTTTGGTATAGTAACTGAGACAGTTTGTTATAAATACAAACCCTTACATTAGCTGTAGTAGGATTGTGTGCCTCTTTCTTTTCGTAATAAGCAGAGATGGTACAGTTCCTTCTGCAACACACAGGAAACAGGTTTGAGGACAAGCAGTTTCTTTACTCAGATGATCCTTACTATACTTTGTTATTTAGTACCTCTTGTACTGTAATGAACTTTTAGCACCATGCATTCAGATGAATTTACTTGCTCTGCAGACCGCCTCCAGGTGGTAAGCCTGGGACATCAGTGTTTGCCAGAACAGTGAGGACAGAGAACAGGTCAGGCTCCTTCCCCTGAGTACTCAGTTCCTCATAAATCTCTATCAAAGGAAGAGGGCAGTAGTTACAAACAAAACAATGATTAAAATGCCCTCTCTCAGGGGCAATTAACTATAGCAGTGTAAATCCTGTTGTAAACTCATGGATAAACTGAAGTGGGGGTATATAAGTATGCACACAACGACCGCCACATCACTGCACCTGCCACTTTGGACTCCAGCAGGTCTTCCAGCTCTGCCTCCTGGTGTATTGCTTCTGCTGAGAGCTGGGGGGCGCCAGGGAAGCAGACCAAGATGATACTGATATTGTCCAGACTGCCCTGCAGAGGAGAACAAGCCAACCAGGATTAGTAGCTACAGTTACAGTACACAGAGATGACCTCATGTTAGGGTACAGTACAGACCTGACATGAGTACGTCTTACGTTTGTAAACAGGGTTGACTGTTATTAGTGAATCTTAGTGATGTATGCTGACCTCTGAACAGAGTGTGATATAGGATAATCTTTCCAACCATTATGATAATGGTGAAAATCACCTGCGCTGTAGATGTTGTTGTTGGTCAAGTGCCAAATCAGGTGAGTGCCAAACAAGGCTTACTAGAAAGCTACCTAGCAGGATTACAACAGACGCCTGCTCTGAGGGCAGGTGCTAAGTAGTGACCTTTGACCTCCAATTACGACCACTTCTCTTCTGTATTCATCTGATCCTTACGAAATAAGGCCCCTTTTGTCGAAGAGGTCACCCATACTCAACTGATAGTAGGTGTGTTAGAATAGATTGTTAGCCACAGGTAGCTGTTTTCAGTGACTGATGTTAGCCGTTGGAGACTGTGTTGGCTTTAGATTATGTGTGCCTGTCTGTAAGATGTGAGCAAGCAGCATTGGCTTCCCTGATGTGACCTGAGTGGGCCAATATAAGTCTAATGTACCAATGCTGTAGGCAACCTTAGCCTTTGTTTAACACTGGCCGTCCACACAGCAAAGCTAAAGCACTGTGTCTCCTTTCAGGAACATGAATAGCCTACTTCCTCCTTCATGCAGAACTGAACTGATTCTCGAAATGATTACTAAGGTGAAGTGTGGTGAAGTGTGTGAGAGGGTTAGAAACTGTGACATTGTCAGGTTGTTGGGTAGCACCTCTAAACTAGAACACTGTTATACAACCACAAGCCAGCCCAGCTCAGCTCACTTAGCCTGTGTACACACAGAGTATGTGTTTAATGGGTGTGTGCTGGTGTGTATGTGTTTGTAAAGGTCTTGTGGCACCACACATTCAATTCCAAGTAGTCTGTCTAAACCTGCTGGTATATCCTCAATAATCGTATTTCTTATCGCCATTTTTGACGCCATTTCCGGTCACAACTTGCAGACTCATTTAAGTGTTGCTGTGCGTTTTGTTGCCAACCTTACTTTGCTACCTGACAACTTTACGGTTTTTGCTTTTTAATAACCGTTTATATTTTTGGTTTTTCCCTCAACTTTTTTTTTTTTTTCCAACTTTTTTACTCCGGACGCTTTATCTGGACATGGTTCGTCAGGACCAGCCGAAGCTAAGTAGTAACATTAACATGATGCTTTATCTGGACACGGTTCATCAGGACCAGCCGAAGCTAAGTAGTAACATTAACATGATGCTTAATCTGGACGTGGTTCTACAGGACCTCCAACAGCCGAAGCTAAGTAGTAACATTAACATGATGCTTTATCTGGACGTGGTTCGTCAGGACCTCCAACAGCCGAAGCTAAGTAGTAACATTAACATGATGCTTTATCTGGACGTGGTTCGTCAGGACCAGCCGAAGCTAAGTAGTAACATTAACATGATGCTTTATCTGGACGTGGTTCATCAGGACCAGCCGAAGCTAAGTAGTAACATTAACATGATGCTTTATCTGGACGTGGTTCGTCAGGACCAGCCGAAGCTAAGTAGTAACATTAACATGATGCTTTATCTGGACGTGGTTCTACAGGACCAGCCGAAGCTAAGTAGTAACATTAACATGATGCTTTATCTGGACGTGGTTCGTCAGGACCAGCCGAAGCTAAGTAGTAACATTAACATGATGCTTTATCTGGACGTGGTTCTACAGGACCTCCAACAGCCGAAGCTAAGTAGTAACATTAACATGATGCTTTATCTGGACGTGGTTCGTCAGGACCAGCCGAAGCTAAGTAGTAACATTAACATGATGCTTTATCTGGACACGGTTCATCAGGACCAGCCGAAGCTAAGTAGTAACATTAACATGATGCTTTATCTGGACGTGGTTCGTCAGGACCAGCCGAAGCTAAGTAGTAACATTAACATGATGCTTTATCTGGACGTGGTTCATCAGGACCAGCCGAAGCTAAGTAGTAACATTAACATGATGCTTTATCTGGACGTGGTTCATCAGGACCAGCCGAAGCTAAGTAGTAACATTAACATGATGCTTTATCTGGACGTGGTTCTACAGGACCTCCAACAGCCGAAGCTAAGTAGTAACATTAACATGATGCTTTATCTGGACGTGGTTCATCAGGACCAGCCGAAGCTAAGTAGTAACATTAACATGATGCTTTATCTGGACGTGGTTCGTCAGGACCAGCCGAAGCTAAGTAGTAACATTAACATGATGCTTTATCTGGACATGGTTCGTTAGGACCTCCAACAGCCGAAGCTAAGTAGTAACATTAACATGATGCTTTATCTGGACGTGGTTCATCAGGACCAGCCGAAGCTAAGTAGTAACATTAACATGATGCTTTATCTGGACGTGGTTCGTCAGGACCAGCCGAAGCTAAGTAGTACCATTAACATGATGCTTTATCTGGACACGGTTCATCAGGACCAGCCGAAGCTAAGTAGTAACATTAACATGATGCTTTATCTGGACGTGGTTCGTCAGGACCAGCCGAAGCTAAGTAGTAACATTAACATGATGCTTTATCTGGACGTGGTTCTACAGGACCAGCCGAAGCTAAGTAGTAACATTAACATGATGCTTTATCTGGACGTGGTTCGTCAGGACCAGCCGAAGCTAAGTAGTAACATTAACATGATGCTTTATCTGGACATGGTTCGTCAGGACCTCCAACAGCCGAAGCTAAGTAGTAACATTAACATGCTTTATCTGGACGTGTTTCGTCAGGACCAGCCAAAGCTAAGTAGTAACATTAACATGATGCTTTATCTGGACACGGTTCATCAGGACCAGCCGAAGCTAAGTAGTAACATTAACATGATGCTTTATCTGGATGTGGTTCGTCAGGACCAGCCGAAGCTAAGTAGTAACATTAACATGATGCTTTATCTGGACATGGTTTGTCAGGACCTCCAACAGCCGAAGCTAAGTAGTAACATTAACATGATGCTTTATCTGGACGTGGTTCGTCAGGACCAGCCGAAGCTAAGTAGTAACATTAACATGATGCTTTATCTGGACATGGTTCGTTAGGACCTCCAACAGCCGAAGCTAAGTAGTAACATTAACATGATGCTTTATCTGGACGTGGTTCATCAGGACCAGCCGAAGCTAAGTAGTAACATTAACATGATGCTTTATCTGGACATGGTTCGTCAGGACCAGCCGAAGCTAAGTAGTAACATTAACATGATGCTTTATCTGGACGTGGTTCGTCAGGACCAGCCGAAGCTAAGTAGTAACATTAACATGATGCTTTATCTGGACATGGTTCGTCAGGACCTCCAACAGCCGAAGCTAAGTAGTAACATTAACATGATGCTTTATCTGGACGTGGTTCGTCAGGACCAGCCGAAGCTAAGTAGTAACATTAACATGATGCTTTATCTGGACGTGGTTCGTCAGGACCAGCCGAAGCTAAGTAGTAACATTAACATGATGCTTTATCTGGACGTGGTTTGTCAGGACCAGCCGAAGCTAAGTAGTAACATTAACATGATGCTTTATCTGGACACGGTTCATCAGGACCAGCCGAAGCTAAGTAGTAACATTAACATGATGCTTTATCTGGACGTGGTTCGTCAGGACCAGCCGAAGCTAAGTAGTAACATTAACATGATGCTTTATCTGGACGTGGTTCGTCAGGACCAGCCGAAGCTAAGTAGTAACATTAACATGATGCTTTATCTGGACACGGTTCATCAGGACCAGCCGAAGCTAAGTGTAACATTAACATGATGCTTTATCTGGACGTAGTTCTACAGGACCTCCAACAGCCGAAGCTAAGTAGTAACATTAACATGATGCTTTATCTGGACGTGGTTCGTCAGGACCTCCAACAGCCGAAGCTAAGTAGTAACATTAACAGTTTCAACTATTCTGCCTTATTATTATTCGACCATGCTGGTCATTTATGAACATTTGAACATCTTGACCATGTTTTGTTATAATCTCCACCCGGCACAGCCAGAAGAGGACTGGCCACCCCACATAGCCTGGTTCCTCTCTAGGTTTCTTCCTAGGTTTTGGCCTTTCTAGGGAGTTTTTCCTAGCCACCGTGCTTCTACACCTGCATTGCTTGCTGTTTGGGGTTTTAGGCTGGGTTTATGTACAGCACTTTGAGATATCAGCTGATGTACGAAGGGCTATATAAATAAATTTGATTTGATTTGATTTGATTTGAACATGATGCTTTATCTGGACGTGGTTCGTCAGGACCAGCCGAAGCTAAGTAGTAACATTAACATGATGCCTTCTAATTGCAGTCGCTGTACTCATAATATACAGGAGAACGATCGCCTTACGGCGAGGATAGCTGTGCTACAAGCCCAGCTTCAGACGCAATCGTTAGGCAAGGGTAATTTCAGTGTAGGAAAGGATGAAACAGCGTCTGTGCCACCAGTAAGTACAGATAGTAACGTTAGTATAAATCCCCTCGCACGGTCCCCGCAGCCGGACAACTTTCTCACGGTTTCTGGAGGGAAATGCTGTAGGAATGCTCAGCCGGTGTCGCTCATTCAGCAGACAGAAACTTTCAACCGGTTTTCCCCATTAAGCAACGAGTCGGAGCCAGATGCCGAGCCTTCTCTGGTCTCTACTCCTCCCGTTACGGGGTCTGAGACGCCGAAGCTTCCCACCATTAGGTCTGAAAAATGGAAAACTCTAGTCATTGGCGACTCCATTAACCGCAGTATTAGACTTAAAACGAATCATCCAGCGATCACACAGTTTACCAGGGGCAGGGCTACCGGCGTTAAGGCTAATCTGAAGATGGTGCTGGCTAAAGCTAAAACTGGCGAGTGTAGAGAGTATAGAGATATTGTTATCCACGTCGGCACCAACGATGTTAGGATGAAACAGTCAGAGATCACCAAGCGCAACATAGCTTCAGCGTGTAAATCAGCTAGAAAGATGTGTCGGCATCGAGTAATTGTCTCTGGCCCCCTCCCAGTTAGGGGGAGTGATGAGCTCTACAGCAGTCTCACAACTCAATCGCTGGTTGAAAACTGTTTTCTGCCCCTCCCAAAAGATAGAATTTGTAGATAATTGGCCCTCTTTCTGGGACTCACCCACAAACAGGACCAAGCCTGGCCTGTTGAGGAGTGACAAACTCCATCCTAGCTGGAGGGGTGCTCTCATCTTATCTACCAACATAGACAGGGCTCTAACTCCTCTAGCTCCACAATGAAATAGGGTGCATGTCAGGCAGCAGGCTGTTAGCCAGCCTGCCAGCATAGTGGAGTCTGCCACTAGCACAGTCAGTGTAGTCAGCTCAGCTATCCCCATTGAGACCGTGTCTGTGCCTCGACCTAGGTTGGGCAAAACTAAACATGGCGGTGTTCGCCTTAGCAATCTCACTAGGATAAAGACCTCCTCCATTCCTGTCATTATTGAAAGAAGAATCTCAAAATAGGGCTACTTAATGTTAGATCCCTTACTTCAAAGGCAATTATAGTCAATGAACTAATCACTGATCATAATCTTGATGTGATTGGCCTGACTGAAACATGGCTTAAGCCTAATGAATTTACTGTGTTAAATGAGGCCTCACCTCCTGGCTACACTAGTGACCATATCCCCCGTGCATCCCGCAAAGGCGGAGGTGTTGCTAACATTTACGATAGCAAATTTCAATTTACAAAAAAAAAAATGAAGTTTTCGTCTTTTGAGCTTCTAGTCATGAAATCTATGCAACCTACTCAATCACTTTTTATAGCTACTGTTTACAGGCCTCCTGGGCTATATACAGCGTTCCTCATTGAGTTCCCTGAATTCCTATCGGACCTTGTAGTCATAGCAGGTAATATTCTAATCTTTGGTGACTTTAATATTCACATGGAAAAGTCCACAGACCCACTCCAAAAGGCTTTCGGAGCCATCATCGACTCAGTGGGTTTTGCCCTCAGTGGGTTTTGTCATGTCTCTGGACCTACTCACTGTCACAGTCATAGTCTGGACCTAGTTTTGTCCCATGGAATAAATGTTGTGGATCTTAATGTTTTTCCTCATAATCCTGGACTATCGGACCATTACGTTTGCAATTGCAACAAATAATCTGCTCAGACCCCAACCAAGGAATATCAAAAGTCGTGCTATAAATTCACAGACAACACAAAGATTCCTTGATGTCCTTCCAGACTCCCTCTTTCTACCCAAGGACGCCAGAGGACAAAAATCAGTTAACCACCTAACTGAGGAACTCAATTTAACCTTTGCGCAATACCCTAGCTGCAGTTGCACCCCTAATAACTAAAAACATTTCTCATAAGAAACTAGCTCCCTGGTATACAGAAAATACCCGAGCTCTGAAGCAAGCTTCCAGAAAATTGGAACGGAAATGGCGCCACACCAAACTGGAAGTCTTCCGACTAGCTTGGAAAGACAGTACCGTGCAGTATCGAAGAGCCCTTACTGCTGCTCGATCATCCTATTTTTCCAACTTAATTGAGGAAAATAAGAACAATCTGAAATTCCTTTTTAGATACTGTCGCAAAGCTAACTAAAAAGCAGCATTCCCCAAGAGAGGATGGCTTTCACTTCAGCAGTAATAAATTAATGAACTTCTTTGAGGAAAAGATCATGATTATTAGAAAGCAAATTACGGACTCATCTTTAAATCTGCGTATTCCTTCAAAGCTCAGTTGTCCTGAGTCTGCACAACTCTGCCAGGAGTTACCTTTTAATTACCTTTTAATGGCATCAGACCGAGGCTCTGCATCTGTCCTCGTGCTCCTAGACCTTAGTGCTGCTTTTGATACCATCGATCACCACATTCTTTTGGAGAGATTGGAAACCCAAATTGGTCTACACGGACAAGTTCTGGCCTGGTTTAGATCTTATCTGTCGGAAAGATATCAGTTTGTCTCTGTGAATGGTTTGTCCTCTTACAAATCAACTGTACATTTTGGTGTTCCTCAAGGTTCCGTTTTAGGATTACTATTGTTTTCACTATATATTTTACCTCTTGGGGATGTCATTCGAAAACATAATGTTAACTTTCACTGCTATGCAGATGACACACAGCTGTATATTTCAATGAAACATGGTGAAACCCCAAAATTGCCCTCGCTAGAAGCAAGTGTTTCAGACATAAGGAAGTGGATGGCTGCAAACTTTCTACTTTTAAACTCGGACAAAACAGAGATGCTTGTTCTAGGTCCCAAGAAACAAAGAGATTGAATCTGTTGAATCTGACAATCAATCTTAATGGTTGTACAGTCGTCTCAAATAAAACTGTGAAGGACCTCGGCGTTACTCTGGACCCTGATCTCTCTTTTGAAGAACATATCAAGACTGTTTCAAGGACAGCTTTTTTCCATCTACGTAACATTGCAAAAATCTGAAACTTTCTGTCCAAAAATGATGCAGAAAAATGTATCCATGCTTTTGTCACTTCTAGGTTAGACTACTGCAATGCTCTACTTTCCGGCTACCCGGATAAGCCCTAAATAAACTTCAGTTAGTGCTAAATACGGCTGCTAGAATCCTGACTAGAACCAAAATATTTGATCATATTACTCCAGTGCTAGCCTCCCTACACTGGCTTCCTGTCAAGGCAAGGGCTGATTTCAAGGTTTTACTGCTAACCTACAAAGCATTACATGGGCTTGCTCCTACCTATCTCTCTAATTTGGTCCTGCCGTACATACCTACACGTATGCTACGGTCACAAGACGCAGGCCTCCTAATTGTCCCTAGAATTTCTAAGCAAACAGCTGGAGGCAGGGCTTTCTCCTATAGAGCTCCATTTTTATGGAATGGTCTGCCTACCCATGTGAGAGATGCAAACTCGGTCTCAACCTTTAAGTCTTTACTGAAGACTCATCTCTTCAGTGGGTCATATGATTGAGTGTAGTCTGGCCCAGGAGTGGGAAGGTGAACGGAAAGGCTCTGGAGCAACGAACCACCCTTGCTGTCTCTGCCTGGCCGGTTCCCCTCTTTCCACTGGGATTCTCTGCCTCTAACCCTATTACAGGGGCTGAGTCACTGGCTTACTAGGGCTCTTTCATACCGTCCCTAGGAGGGGTGCGTCACTTGAGTGGGTTGAGTCACTGATGTGTTCTTCCTGTCTGGGTTGGCACCCCCCCCCCCCCTCTTGGGTTGTGCAGTGGCGGAGATCTTTGTGGGCTATACTCGGCCGTGTCTCAGGATGGTAAGTTGGTGGTTGAAGATATCCCTCTAGTGGTGTGGGGGCTGTGCTTTGGCAAAGTGGGTGGGGTTATATCTTTCCTGTTTGGCCCTGTCCGGGGGTGTCATCGGATGGGGCCACAGTGTCTCCTGACCCCTCCTGTCTCAGCCTCCAGTATTTATGCTGCAGTAGTTTATGTGTCGTGGGGCTTGGGTCAGTTTGTTACATCTGGAGTACTTCTCCTGTCCTATCCGGTGTCATGTGTGAATTTAAGTATGCTCTCTCTAATTCTCTCTTTCTCTCTTTCTTTCTTTCGCTCTCTCGGAGGACCTGAGCCCTAGGACCATGCCTCAGGACTACCTGACATGATGACTCCTTGCTGTCCCCAGTCCACCTGGCCTTGCTGCTGCTCCAGTTTCAACTGTTCTGCCTGTGATTATTATTATTTGACCATGCTGGTCATTTATGAACATTTGAACATCTTGGCCATGTTCTGTTATAATCTCCACCCGGCACAGCCAGAAGAGGACTGGCCACCCCACATAGCCTGGTTCCTCTCTAGGTTTCTTCCTGGGTTTTGGCCTTTCTAGGGAGTTTTTCCTAGCCACCGTGCTTCTACACCTGCATTGCCTGCTGTTTGGGGTTTTAGGCTGGGTTTCTGTACAGCACTTTGAAATATCAGCTGATGTACGAAGGGGTATATAAATACATTTGATTTGATTTGATGATTATTTCACAGGATTAAGATTATGAAATAGAAAATAAAGCCTCTGCTAAAATAATGTAATCACAGATTGATTAACTAACAGCATGTGCGTGTGGCTCGTTTAACCAGATCAGAGAATGTTGCCCTGTCTACATTAAGGAAAGTGCATCCACATTTTGACAGCGAATTGATACACTTATGCTCCAACATGTACATGTAGGGATTATTTATAAAGGTCACTGATGTGGTCCACATGCACTGATCTACAGGTGATCTATGACCATGAGTACTGACCTTGTAGAGGCAGAGGTCAATGACCTGGGAACAGACATCTCTGAGGTCAGTGCAGACGCGCAGCCGACTCTGGATGAAGGCACATAGCTCCTTGTTGGAGACCGTGTCCCACACCCCATCACAGGCCAGCACCAGAAACTCATCCCCGGGCGACCGCTCCACCACACACACCTCTGGCTCCGGAGACACCATCTGTTGGGTGGGCGGCCGGTTCACTGTCCCCTTGTAACACGGCCAAGGAGCCGTTGATGCGCTGCAGGGACACGGAGCCGCCGGCGCTCTCGATACGCTCCCTCTCCAGAGGGCTGCAGGGCTTGTGGTCCTCAGTGGAGAAGCACACCTGCCCTGCCTGGCACAGCATGGCACGCGAGTCTCCACAGTTGGCGAAGTAGATGTATCGTGGTGAGATGAGTGTGGAGGTCACGGTGGTGCCACCCCGCTCCCAGCCCTCACGGCGGGCTGCAGTCAGCAGGTGTTTGTCTGTATGTAGGAAGCCATCTGTGAAGCTCCCTCTCACCCGATCAGGGTGGTCCTCTGGCCCGATCCCTCCTACAAGACACAGACAGTACAGTAAGTACACCCATGCAGTAAGTATAAATAGGCAGTAAGTACACAAGCAGTAAGTACACACAGGAAGTTAGTTCACAGTGCACACAGGCAGTATAATTTTAAATGGTGTTATTCATTTATATACATAATTTATATAACCACATCAACACTGGCAAGATAAAATGGCAGTCACCAGTAATATTCTTCTAAAATGTAGTGATCTTTTATAGTTATTACCAGGTATAAACCTCTCTCTAACACACTATTCAATACATATTTGAGGAGTCACATTCTTTACTCCTAAGAGTACAATGCTGCATACAAATATCTGCTCTCGAATGAGCCATCATTGTATCAAGATCTGTTCATGCATCTATTTTGAAGCAAGCATCTTTTTAAACTAAGAGATAAAACTGGCTGGTATGTAACATGATAAGTCTGTCAAGTTTTTTTCACCTGTAGCTAGGACCTGATCCAGCAGGTGTTGTGAAACGTACTGTGCCACTTTGTTTCCCGCGTGCCCATCAAACACAGCAAAGAAGCTCCAGTCTGCCAGCCCTGTGCCCAGCTGAGGCACACAGTTGTGGTAGTCCTCCATGTTTGCCCTCCAGCCCTGCATGCTGCACAGAGCGTAGGTCAGGCCCCAGCAGGAGCAACCCTCCTCAGTCAACTTGTCCAGGATGGGACGGTCCAGGTAGGGGCTGGGGATCACCTCCTCTCTTTCCCCGTCTGTTTGCTCTGCCCCTCCATGCCCCCCTCCTTTGAAGAAGGAGCTGACCCTCTTCTCTGTCTCTTTCACCAGCTGCCGGACAAATGCAGGCATCTCCATGCTCCCCTTCCGTGCAGTCCTCATGGCTACAGCAGCTGACAGTGTGGACTGGGCGTCTTCTCTCCCTCCTGTGGGCCGTTGGCTAGGCCTGTGCCCTGCTGTGTGCTGCCTGTATAGGCCCGTTGCTCCAGGCCTCTCAGAGTATGGGTGCCCAGGTTGATGCTGTTTGTCTGGCTGACATATTTTCTCTGTGCTGATGCTTCTAGCTGCTCACCCCCCTCTCTCTCTTCTCTCTTCCTGTTCTCTCTGGAAATCTCACTGATCTGCACTCTCTCCCATTTTTATACCTTCTCTGTCTTTGTTAGTGCAGCCTCTACTCTGTAGTCTTTTGATTTCACCTTCTCTATCTTTTTTTCATAGCTCTTCCCTTTCTCCATATTTTCGCTAGCCTTGTTATTTTCCCTGCCTCCTCTGTGATTGCTTGGCTATTTATGTTCACCAATCCCAGAGCAGCATAGCTCATCCATGTCATGCATGCACTGTCCCTCTCCCTCTCTCCCTACCTACCTTCCTATCTGTGCCTCTGTTTTTCATTCCTCCCCTTCCAGATCTCTGCTAATCACAACCTTTAATGAGTCTGGATTATCAAGCTTCTACGCCTGCAGATTAGAGGAGTGTCAGCCTTTTATAATAGCAGCACAGACAGCATGTGAGAGGGCGGAACTGGGAGAGAGAGAGAGGGAGGGACTGGGAGTAAGGAAGTGAAGGAGGCAGGGAAAGAGAGAGACAGGAAGAGAGAGCGAAAGAAAGCTTACATTATGCATTGATGCTCCCTTTGAAACCCATTATGAGCCATGCGGTGGTTCATTTTTTGTGTTTTACTTTGCCTTAAGCTGAATCTGTGACGCACTTAGCTCTGGCCTTGGCCAGTATTCATTTAGAACTTGCCTGACACTATTCATACCCATTATTCATATGCAAATAAATACTGAACCCTGGTATAGACTAGATTTGATTGATTCAAATCAAATCAAATGTTGTTTGTCACATGCGCCGAATACAACAGGTGTTCACCTTACAGTGAAATACTAACTTACAAGCCCTTAACCAACAATGCAGTTTTAAGAAAATACCTCAAAAAAGTAAGCTATAACAATAACAAATGATTAAAGAGCAGCAGTAAATAATAGCGGGGCTATATACAGGGAGGCATCGACGTAATAGAGGAAATATGTACATGTAGGTAGAGTTATTAAAGTGACAATGCACTTATAATAATAACAGAGAGGAGCAGCAGCGATCAAGGGGGGGGGGGGGGGATGCAAATAGTCTGGGTAGCCATTTGATTAGCTGTTCAGGAGTCTTATGGCTTGGGGGTAGAAGCTGTTTAAAAGCCTCATGGACCTAGACTTGGCGCTCCGGTACCGCTTGCCATGCGATAGCAGAGAAAACAGCCTATGGTGGCTGGATTCTCTGGATTCTTTGACAGTTTTTAGGGCCTTCCTCTGACACTGCCTGGTATAGAGGTCCTGGATGGCAGGAAGCTTGGCCCCGGTGATGTACTGGGCCGTACGCACTACGCTCTTTAGTGCCTTGCTTTTGAGGGTTCGAGGACCCATGCCAAATCTTTTCAGTCTCCTGAGGGGGAATAGGTTTTTTCGTGCCCTCTTCACGACTGTCTTGGTGTGCTTGGACCATGTTAGTTTGTTGGTGATGTGGACGCCAAGGAACTTGAAGCTCTCAACCTGCTCCACTGCAGCCCCCCGTCGACTAGAATGGGGGCGTGCTCGGTCCTCCTTTTCCTGTAGTCCACAATCATCTCCTTTGTCTTGATCACTGTTACGTTCCCCAGTTTCTGTGTTATAGCTTGTGCATTTGAGTGTGTGTTTCAGGAGACGGCTTCCTGAATTCTCCCCAAGCAGCTGATTGGTCGACTACATGGCTAATTGGAGAGCTGACCCCACCCCCTCGTCAAGACGCAGCTGTTGCCAATTACCCATTCCCTCTGAAGCTATATATAAGCCAGTGTTCTGTTCAGAAAAGAGATCAAATCAAATCAAATCAAATCAAATTTATTTATATAGCCCTTCGTACATCAGCTGATATCTCAAAGTGCTGTACAGAAACCCAGCCTAAAACCCCAAACAGCAAGCAATGCAGGTGTAGAAGCACGGTGGCTAGGAAAAACTCCCTAGAAAGGCCAAAACTTAGGAAGAAACCTAGAGAGGAACCAGGCTATGTGGGGTGGCCAGTCCTCTTCTGGCTGTGCCGGGTGGAGATTATAACAGAACATGGCCAAGATGTTCAAATGTTCATAAATGACCAGCATGGTCAAATAATATTAAGGCAGAACAGTTGAAACTGGAGCAGCAGCACGGCCAGGTGGACTGGGGACAGCAAGGAGTCATCATGTCAGGTAGTCCTGGGGCATGGTCCTAGGGCTCAGGTCCTCCGAGAGAGAGAAAGAGAGAAGGAGAGAATTAGAGAACGCACACCTAGATTCACACAGGACACCGAATAGGACAGGAGAAGTACTCCAGATATAACAAACTGACCCTAGCCCCCCGACACATAAACTACTACTGCAGCATAAATACTGGAGGCTGAGACAGGAGGGGTCAGGAGACACTGTGGCCCATTCCGAGGACACCCCCGGACAGGGCCAAACAGGAAGGATATAACCCCACCCACTTTGCCAAAGCACAGCCCCCACACCACTAGAGGGATATCTTCAACCACCAACTTACCATCCTGAGACAAGGCTGAGTATAGCCCACAAAGACCTCCGCCACGGCACAACCCAGGGGGGGGGGGGGGGGGGCAACCCATACAGGATGACCACATCAGTGACTCAACCCACTCAGGTGACGCACCCCCTCCAGGGACGGCATGAGAGAGCCCCAGTAAGCCAGTGACTCAGCCCCTGTAATAGGGTTAGAGGCAGAGAATCCCAGTGGAAAGAGGGGAACTGGCCAGGCAGAGACAGCAAGGGCGGTTCGTTGCTCCAGAGCCTTTCCGTTCACCCTCCCACTCCTGGGCCAGACTACACTCAATCATATGACCCACTGAAGAGATGAGTCTTCAGTAGAGACTTAAAGGTTGAGACCGAGTTTGCGTCTCTGACATGGGTAGGCAGACCGTTCCATAAAAATGGAGCTCTATAGGAGAAAGCACTGCCTCCAGCTGTTTGCTTAGAAATTCTAGGGACAATTAGGAGGCCTGCGTCTTGTGACCGTAGCGTACGTGTAGGTATGTACGGCAGGACCAAATCAGAGAGATAGGTAGGAGCAAGCCCATGTAATGCTTTGTAGATTAGCAGTAAAACCTTGAAATCAGGCCTTGCTTTGACAGGAAGCCAGTGTAGAGGCTAGCACTGGAGTAATATGATCAAATGTTTTGGTTCTAGTCAGGATTCTAGCAGCCGTATTTAGCACTAACTGAAGTTTATTTAGTGCTTTGTCCGGGTAGCCGGAAAGTAGAGCATTGCAGTAGTCTAACCTAGAAGTGACAAAAGCATGGATTAATTTTTCTGCATCATTTTTGGACAGAAAGTTTCTGATTTTTGCAATGTTACGTAGATGGAAAAAAGCTGTCCTTGAAATTGTCTTGAGAGATCATTGCAGAGAGATTGATTGTGATATAGATCATTGCTGAGAGAGGAGGTTGATGGCTGAGGGGTATAGCATGTTGGTCGTTGGTATGTACTATGTTAGTTGTTGTTGGTAGCAGCTTTGGTATGTTCTGTGTTTGTTGCTTTGTTAGAGCTTCTTTAATGGCCTGAGTTAGTTTTTTCTCAGTTTTGTTGTGAAGTGGATTGTTTAATATTCTGTTTCATTTGTTCCCAGGGGGGAAAGGGGAAGGCACCTAGGGAGTGCTTAGGCGAGGCCCGCGGGCATACATATACCCGTAGTATATTCATTGTCTAGGCACACTAGGTAAGACCTGGGCGGACCACCCCCTGTATTTTGGTTAGTGCACCAGGTGGTGCTAAATTAGGTAAGTAGTGGTTAGGCAGGTAAGATAGGAGAGGGGGGCTTTGATATTTACTTTCTTTGCTTTGGTTCCGTCCAGCCCCTTTTCCCCATATTACCGTGTGAAGGAATAAATTCTTAGTAAGTGGTAAATCTGCCTTTTGTCATCCTTACTCACACCTACAGTCCATACCTCTTTCGCTTCACGGAGAGTTGAGTTGTAGCAGGGTAATGCGTTCCCTCTTCAGAGGTGTGCGTAACAATCACGTTGAGGGAGAGGTTGTTGTCCTTGCACCACGTGGTCAGGTCTCTGACCTCCCTATAGGCTGTCTCATCATTGTCGGTGATCAGGCCTACCAGTTGTGACATCGGCAAACTTAATGATTGTGTTGGAGTCGTGCCTGGCCGTGCAGTCATGGGTGAACAGCTAGTACAGGAGGGAACTGAGTATGCACCCACATGTTGAGGATCAGCGTGGCGGATGTGTTACCAACCCTTACCACCTGGGGGCGGCCCATCAGGAAGTCCAGGGTCCAGTTGCAGAGGGAGGTGTTTAGTCCCAGGGTCTTTAGCTTAGTGATTAGCTTTAAGGGCACTATGGTGTGGAACGCTGAGCTGTAGTCAATGAATAGCATTCTCACACCGGTGTTCCTTTTGTCCCGGTGGGAAAGGGAAGTGTGGAATGCAATGGAGATTGCATGATCTGTTGGTGCAGTATGAAAACTGGAGTGGGTCTAGCGTTTCTGGGATAATGGTGTTGATGTGAGCCATGACCAGCATTTCATGGCTACAGACCTGAGTGCTACGGGTCGGTAGTCATTTAGGCAGGTTACCTTAGTGTTCTTGGGCACAGGGACTGTGGTGGTCTACTTGAAACATGTTGGCATTGCACTCGGACAGGGAGAGGTTGAAAATGTCAGTGAATAAACTTTCCAGTTGGTCAGCGCATGTTCGGAGTACACGTCCTGGTAATCCATCTGGCCCTGCAGCCTTGTGAATGATATTCTGTTTAAATGTCTTACTCACATCGGCGGCGGAGAGCATGATCACACAGTCGTCCGGAACAGCTCATGCTCTCATGCATGTTTCAGTGTTATTTGCCTCGAAGCGAGCATAGATGTTATTTAGCTCATCTCTTGTCACTGGGCAGCTCTAGCAGTCATTTTAAGCAATAATTAATGGGAGGACTTTTAAGCTGGTGATATTAACCCTTCTCTTTCACAAGTTATCACAACAACAAAAAAATTATTTGTGAGATTCACAGTGCCTTGCAAAAGTATTCAGACTCCTCGGATTTCTTCACATTTTATTGTGCTACAATCTACACAAAATACTCTAATGTCAAAGGGGAAGGAAAATTATCTATTTTTATATATAAGTATTCGGCTCCCTGTGTTAACACTTTTGGCATCGATTACAAATGTGATTCTTCTTGGGTAAGTCGATAAGAGCGTTGCACACCTGCGCAATATTTGCCCATTATTATTTTCAAAATTCTTTCAGCTCTGTCAAAATGTTGGGGATCATGGCTACACAGCAATTTGCCATAGATTTTCTAGCATATTTAGGTCAAATCTGTAACTTGGCCACCACGGAACAAAAACATTTGTTCATTACTCCCCTATTATGTCATCCTGTCTGAGCTGACAAGGTAAAGATAAAACCTAACGCATTGGGACCAGCTCATTCACAACATGGCTCAATTATTATACTAATGGCGACTCAAGAACATTCACTGTCTTCTTGGTAAGCAACTCCAGTTTAAATTTGGCATAGTGTTGTAGGTTATTATCCTGCTGAAAGGTGAATTCCTCTCCCAGTCTCTGGTGTAAATCAGACAAGCAGGTTTTCCTATTTTGCCTGTGCTTAGCTCCATCCCGTTTTATTTAAATCCGGAAACTCCCCAGTATTTGCCAATGTCAAGCATACCCATACCATGATGCAGCCACCAACACTCTGGAAAATAAGGAGGCAGTTACTCGGTGATTTGTTGTTGGATTTGCCCCAAATATAAGGCTCTGCATTTAGGCCAAAAAGCATGTTCCTTTGCTGTGTTTCCCCCCCTCATTATTACTTTAGTGCCTAATTGCCTACAATATGCATGTTTTGGATATTTTTATTCTGTACATTTGCATTAATCTTTTCACTCTGTCATTTAGGTCATTATTGTGGAGTCACTACAATGTTGTTGCTCCATCCTCAGTTTTCTCCCATCACAGCTATTGAACTCTGTAGCTGTTTTAAAGTCACCAATGACCTCATGGTAACATCCTTGAGCAGTTTCATTCTTGTCCTGTAGCTCAGTTCAGAAGGACGCCTGTATCTTTGATGTCTGGGTGGTTTAATACATTATCCACAGCATACATATTAACTTGACCACGCTTAAAGAGATTTTCAATGTCTGAATTGTTATTGTTACCCATCCACCAATCACCGCCCTTTATGAAGCTTTTGAAAAGCCTTTGTATTTGAATCTGTGCTTGAAATTCAATACTTGACTGAGGGACCTTACAGATGTTGTATGTATGGGGGACAGAGGTAGGAGTTGGTCATTCAAAAATCATGTCAACCCCTATTATTTCATACAGAGAGAGTCCAAGTAACTTATGTGATTTGTTAAGCTGAATTTTACTCCTAAACTAATTTAGGCTTGCCTAAACAAAGGGTCTGAATACTTATGCAACTACTATATTTTAGTTAATGTTTTATTTATCAAAAAATATATAATAAACACAAAATGTGTAGAAATCAAAGGGGCCTGAATACTTTTGCAAAAACCTATAGCATTTATTATTTCATTTGTAATAGAAAAATAAACAATGATGAAGGGAATCTTATTTTGTCTTCACGAGAGTGCTTTTGTGTATGAATGTAACATTTTGTTTATTTAATTTAACTAGGCAAGTCAGTTAAGAACAAATTCTTATTTACAATGACAGCCTACCAAAAGGCCTCCTGCGGGGACGGGGGATTATTTAATAAATAAAAATATAGGACAAAACACACGTCACGATGAGAGTGAACACAACACTACATAAAGAGAGACCTAAGACAACTTGGCATTAACACAAGACAACACAGCATGGTAGCAACACAATATGGCAGCAGCACAACATAGTTGCAGCACAAAACAAGGTACAAACATTATTGGGCACAGACAACCGCACAAAGGGCAAGAAGGTAGAGACAATACATCACGCAAAGCAGCCACAACTGTCAGTAAGAGTGTCCATGAGTCTTTGAATGAAGAGATTGAGATAAAACTGTCCAGTTTGAGTGTTTGGTGCAGCTCGTTCCAGTTGCTAGCTGCATCAAACTGAAAAGATGAACGACCATAAGGGCTTTGTTTTATATGGGTTATGTATTCTTAACATCCTAAAATCAATCAACCCGTAACTCCTATAAGGATTAAATGCCTATGCATAAATACTGACCTCTGGTAGAGTGATAGGCCTATGTTGAAAACCTGTTCCTATGATTGGCTTAGGGATCTTGTTTCGTATAACAGACAGGCCAAGGAACCAAGGGTCTTTCTGGAGACCAAGGAACTGTCTGCACTTAAAAACATGCTGACGTCTTAGGTTCCCCACGTTATGTGAATGTGCAAGTGTGTGGCTGTGTGTGTGCCTGTGTGCCCTTAAAGAGGGGGTATCCAATTGGCAGGATAAAATTAGGCCAGCAAAGCCCTATACTGCTGACGGGGCTGGTAGAGCCCAAAAAAGATCCTAGCGAGGACCATAGGAGTGCAGGGGGTTCTAGGAGAGCAGCGAGCAGCAAGAGGAAGCGAGTGGGGTGGGTTGTTTGCACAGCAATCAGCTGCCAAAATGGCCATCAAAGGTAAGGTGGTGTAAATATGTGACTTGGTCTTAGGTATACGTGCCCTTTGTGTATGGGCTGAGGTCTCCAGCTGGTTTGGGACCAGTGAGAGGGGCTCTACTACTGGGCAGGTGGAGAATTACAGGGCAGGAAGATTAATTCTGATCAGTTCTCTGATAGAGAGCTATAGTTGGTGGAGATAGGGATAGACAACAAAAACAAAATGAGTTGATGACAGAATGGTGTTTAGCAAGCCTCTTCTTATATGCATGTGAAGAGTGATGACTCAGAGATTGAATCTGTTTTGGCCATGTTGGTGAATCATTATGGGCACAGCTGTTGGGTATTTAGGGTCAATGGTTGGGGATAGAAGGGAACTCGGCTCTATCTATGAAACATTCCTGGATGTTAGTTGTAATCAGATTGCCTTCTAGATTTACACTGGTGTTAGTGAGCTCACTGGAAGTTTCAGCTGTCACCGAAACGACATGTCAGTTTCACTGCAGATCTGCTATGCATTTGAACTCTCTAATGTATTGTGTGTGTGTGTGTGTGTGTGTGTGTGTGTGTGTGTGTGTGTCACCTCACCACCCTATGATCTGATGTGTTGTGAACAGAACCATAAAGACAGTACATGGATTTCTGTAACACTACATAAAGAGAGACCTAAGACAAACACATAGCAAGGCAACAACACATGACAACACAGCATGGTAGCAACACAACATGACAACATGGTAGCAACAAAACATGTTTGCAGCACAAAACATAGTACAAACATTATTGGGCACAGACAACAGCACAAAGGGCAAGAAGGTAGAGACAACAATATATCACGCAAATCAACCACAACTGTCAGTAAGAGTGTCCATGATTGAGTCTTTGAATGAAGAGATTGAGATAAAACTGTCCAGTTTGAGTGTTTGGTGCAGCTCGTTCCAGTCGCTAGCTGCAGCGAACTGAAAAGAGGAGCGACCCAGGGATGTGTGTGCTTTGGTGACCTTTAGCAGAATGTGACTGGCAGAATGGGTGTTGTATGTGTAGGACGAGGGCTGCAGTAGATATCTCAGATAGGGGGGAGTGAGGCCTAAGAGGGTTTTATAAAAAAGCTTCAACCAGTGGGTCTTGCAACAGGTATACAGAGATGACCAGTTTACAGAGGAGTATAGAGTGCAGTGATGTGTCCTATAAGGAGCATTGGTGGCAAATCTGATGGCTGAAAGGTAAAGAATATCTAGCCGCTTGAGAGCACTGTCATGACGTTGCCCTCTTTGGGTACAGTGAGCACCATCCTCCTCTGTCTCCTACAACCAGGCTGCTGTGGTCAGAGAGGTCGTACATTCCTGGAGGAGATTATCTCCTCATGGCCACAGTATAGAGAGATAGTGAGTTTTCATAGAGAGAACAAAGGAATTTCTTCCACCTCACAAAACTTGAGGTCCGAACAACATTTATGTTCTGGAGAAGGCATAAAAGATCGGTGAAGAATCCAGCTACGAACTGGTCCATTTGGTACAATTTTGTGAATCTCATGGGAGACAATATGGCCACATTACCATAACGTTGTTTATACAAAAGCCTCAGATATGAGGCTTACATCTAATTGTTGTATAAGATGAATGAGGGAGGATGATACTGTTTGTGAAATTGTGTAATGTGATTTTGGACTGTTTAATGAAGGAAACTCCAATTCCCTTTGGAGTTTAACTAAATCACAGGATCGCCCATGAGCACAGTTATGGTCTTGCATCCTGGGACAGGCCCTTTTCTGCTCTTCCAAATAAAATCCCCACCCGGGTTTTCTATCACGAGACCATGTATCTCTCAATTACAGAGAGGACTAAGGTTGAGACCAGCTTGCCTCACCACGAGGGGGCCAAGGTTTGAGACCAGACCAGTTTGTCTCCACACGTGGTTCAACTCTTAGACTATCGATACAGACAGAACAAGAACAAATCTTGATACTAATCACTAGTCTGCAGCTAGGAATTCGGTATCATTGAACTCGAAGACCGACAACCGCTGAAACATCCATAAGACAACATCGCTGAATGTTACTCTGAAGTATCTATTTTAACCATGACAGAGAGAGACGGACAATTCTACAAAAGAAGGACGATTCCAACAGAGATCATGTGACACACTGAGCATAAATATATATATTGATTGCAATTATTCCCGAATGAGTGAGTGTTCATGTGTAAAGGATTAACATTTCAATTGTTATAATTATCAACTTTAGTGTCTTATCTGTCGACCCCCCATTTCCCTTCTGTCTAAAAAAGCCGCCATGCCGGTTTAGCCCACTAGGGCACATTCCCCTATCATTTCATGTAACCATATTTACTTTGTTTGCTTGTGTGTGCACTTCTGTGATTGTTTAGTTAGTTAATAAATAAATGATTTTAAGACAATTGATATAGGGATGACTCATAGTAAAGGCTGATTCAACAGAAAATACGATTTTGACGAAATCATTGTATGAAGCCAATATTTGCCTTATGTTAAATAAAGGCAGAGAGGTAACAGATCCTGCAAAATATAGACCTATAGCATTGCTTAATTTCAACCAAAGTGCTTGCTAATATGTTGAACAAACATGTAACAGCCATTATTCCTCCGGATCAGACAGGATTTATCTCCGGCAGGTTTAATGTGCGCAGGCTGCTTAACAGTCTATATGCAAATCATGGGAAAGGCTCCAAGGCGGCTATTATATCACTAGATGCTCAAAAGGCGTTTGACCAAATAGAATGGTCATACATGTTCAAGCAATCAGTAGGTTTGGATTTGGCGACTCATTTATCGTCTGGGTCAAAATGCTTTATCCCTGTCCAAATCAAATCAAATCCAATCCAATCAAATTTTATTTGTCACATATACATGGTTAGCAGATGTTAATGCGAGCGTAGCGAAATGCTTGTGCTTCTAGTTCCGACAATGCAGTAATAACCAACAAGTAATCTAGCTAACAATTCCAAAACTACTACCTTATAGACACAAGTGTAAGGGGATAAAGAATATGTACATAAAGATATATGAATGAGTGATGGTACAGAGCGGCATAGGCAAGATACAGTAATTGGTATTGAGTGCAGTATATACATATGAGATGAGTATGTAAACAAAGTGGCATAGTTAAAGTGGCTAGTGATACATGTATTACATAAATATGCAGTAGATGATATAGAGTACAGTATATACATATACATATGAGATGAATAATGTAGGGTATGTAAACATTATATTAGGTAGCATTGTTTAAAGTGGCAAGTGATATATTTTACATCATTTCCCATCAATTCCCATTATTAAAGTGGCTGGAGTTCAGTCAGTGTGTTGGCAGCAGCCACTCAATGTTAGTGGTGGCTGTTTAACAGTCTGATGGCCTTGAGATAGAAGCTGTTTTTCAGTCTCTCGGTCCCAGCTTTGATGTACCTGTACTGACCTCGCCTTCTGGATGATAGCGGGGTGAACAGGCAGTGGCTCGGGTGGTTGTTGTCCTTGATGATCTTTATGGCCTTCCTGTGACATCGGGTGGTGTAGGTGTCCTGGAGGGCAGGTAGTTTGCCCCCGGTGATGCGTTGTGCAGACCTCACTACCCTCTGGAGAGCCTTACGGTTGTGGGCGGAGCAGTTGCCGTACCAGGCGGTGATACAGCCCGACAGGATGCTCTCGATTGTGCATCTGTAGAAGTTTGTGAGTGCTTTTGGTGACAAGCCAAATTTCTTCAGCCTCCTGAGGTTGAAGAGGCGCTGCTGCGCCTTCTTCACGATGCTGTCTGTGTGGGTGGACCAATTCAGTTTGTCTGTGATGTGTACGCCGAGGAACTTAAAACTTACTACCCTCTCCACTACTGTTCCATCGATGTGGATAGGGGGGTGTTCCCTCTGCTGTTTCCTGAAGTCCACAATCATCTCCTTAGTTTTGTTGACGTTGAGTGTGAGGTTATTTTCCTGACACCACACTCCGAGGGCCCTCACCTCCTCCCTGTAGGCCGTCTCGTCGTTGTTGGTAATCAAGCCTACCACTGTTGTGTCGTCCGCAAACTTGATGATTGAGTTGGAGGCGTACGTAGCCCTTTGGGCTACCCACTCAGTACTCTGCTCTTCGCTGTCGCCCTTGAACCCCTAGCGATACAAATAAGGGATCATCCTAATATCCAAGATCTTAAAGTTCAAGTAGGAAACATAGAAAGCCTCGTTATGCGCAGACGGTGTGCTTCCATACCTCTCGGACCCAGTAGCATCCGTCTCTAACCTACTAGACTTAATCAATTCATTTGGCAAACTATCTTGCTATTCAATAAATTGTGAGAAAGCATTTCATGTGTATCTCAGATAATATTACAGCAAGTGAGCTAGAGAGGATACCATTTAAAGTAGTGCATGACCACTTAACTTACCTGGTACCAAAAATACCTAGAAATCCACAGCTCATCTTCAAGCTTAACTAAAGTGAGCAGGTTGCAAAGCTAAAACAAAAAATAGAGAGCTGGATAATATTTCCTCTTTCTATGACGTGCACATTAATGCCATAAAATGTTTTTTCTTCCCAGGTTCCTTTGGCTTTGCCAGAATCTTCAAATGTTTCTTACCTCTTCATATTTTAAGACATTAGACTCGCCAATCTTGCCATTTGTCTGTGGTTACAAAAACCATCGTATTTGTAATGCTCACTTGGAAAACCCAGAGGAAACTGGCCTACCCATTAACTTACTGGGAACTGTGTTTTCCTGATAAATTGGACATGGATGTCCCCCTGTGGCTACATATGGAAGTCAAGTCTGTACCATTCCTCTCTTCCAGCCGTGCATTTCTCTAAAGCAGAGTGCCCAAACAAACTGACAGGCAACAACTTTGTTTTGAGAAAGTCTAAACCAGATTAACCAGAAGACTTCTAAACCAGATTAAGCATGTTTATAAGGTGCTTGATACCTCTGTATACACCCTGATATTCTTTAATAATTATTTTGTTCCATCTCGGTCTGATAAGGTGTT
Organism: Oncorhynchus clarkii lewisi; assembly: GCF_045791955.1. Lineage (NCBI taxonomy): Eukaryota > Metazoa > Chordata > Actinopteri > Salmoniformes > Salmonidae > Oncorhynchus > Oncorhynchus clarkii. Next base: position 28,827,279 of record NC_092158.1, read on the forward strand.
TGTTGAATGGAGGGAGAAGGGTCTGACCACAATTGAATATTTATACATAGATGAGCAATTAGTATCATTAATCAACATGTTTCAAGCAGACCACCATAGTCTCTGTGCCCAAGAACACTAAGGTAACCTGTCTAAATGACTACCGACCCGTAGCACTCATGTCTGTAGCCATTAAGTGCTTTCAAAGGCTGGTCATGGCTCACATCATCCCAGAAACCCTAGACCCACTCCAATTTGCATATAACATACCCACAGATGATGCAATCTCTATTGCACTCCACACTGCCCTTTCCCACCTGGACAAAAGGAACACCTGTGTGAGAATGCTATTCATTGACTACAGCTTAGCGTTCAACATCATAGTGCCCTCAAAGCTCATCACTAAGCTAAGGACCCTGGGACTAAACACCTCCCTCTGCAACTGGATCCTGGACTTCCTTACGGGCCGCCCCCAGGTGGTAAGGGTAGGTAACAACATATCTGCCACACTGATCCTCAACACAGGGGCTCCTCAGGGGTGCGTGCTCAGTCCCCTCCTGTACTCCCTGTTCACTCATGACTGCAGGGCCAGGCACAACTCCAACACCATCATTAAGTTTGCCGATGTCACAACAGTGGTAGGCTTGATCACCGTAGTGGAGCAGGTTGAGAACTTCAAGTTCCTTGGTGTCCAATCACTAACAAACTAACATGCTCCAAGCACACCAAGACAGTCTTGAAGAGGGCATTACAAAACCTATTCCCCCTTAGGACACTGAAAAGATTTGGCATGGGTGCTCAGATCCTCAAAAGGTTCTACAGCTACACCATCGAGAGCATCCTGACTGGTTGCATCACTGCCTGGTATGGCAACTGCTCAGCCTCCGACCGCAAGGCACTACAGAGGGTAGTGCGAACGGCCCAGTACATCACTGGGGCCAACCAGCCATCCAGGACCTCTATACCAGGTGGTGTCAGAGGAAGGCCCTAACAATTGTCAAAGACTTCAACCACCCGAGTCAAAGACTGTTATCTCTGCTACTGCATGGCAAGCAGTACTGGAGTGCCAAGTCTAGGTTCAAGAGGCTTTTAAACAGCTTCTACCCCCAAGCCATAAGACTCCTCAACATCTAGTCAAATAACTACCCAAAATATTTGCAGTGCCCCCCCCCTTCCCCTCTTTACACCACTGCTACTCTCTGTTGTCATCTATGCATAGTCACTTTAATAACTACATGTACTTTAATACCTACATGTACATACTACCTCAACTAACCGGTGCCCCCGCACATTGACTCTGTATTGATACCCCCCTGTATATAGTCTCGCTATTGTTATTTTACTGCTGCTCTTTAATTACTTGTTAATTTGATCTATTATTGTTATTCATATATTGTTTAAACTGCATTGTTGGCTAGGGGCTCGTAAGTAAGCATTTCACTGTTCACCTGTTGTATTCGGCACATGTGACTAACAGAATTTGATTTGAATTAAATAATACATTCAAACTCTTCCATTCACTTTTTTTCCCGTTATTTACAAGTCAGACACTATATCAAAGGGAAAATTCTAAATGTTGACACCCTCCCTGTACAACATTATTTTTATGATTTGCTACAGCGCCCTCCCAACTCAAAACACCTCATCTCAGTTAGTCTCCTTTTTTCCAACTGTACAGAGGCTTTTACTAGTCATTTCAAGGAGACCTGGAGTAAAGAGTTAAATATTGAGATCTCAGATTATCTATGGGGAGAAGCCCTTTCTAGAATTCACTCCTGTTCCATCAATACCAGATATCAATTGATACAATACAAGTCATGCATAGACTTCACTACTCCAAAACCAAATTGCATAGACTTTACCCCCAGGTCTCCCCGCTGTGTGACAAATGTAAAGCCTCAGAGGGTTCATGTTAACTCATCTTTTTTGGCTCTGCCCCTACTCAATAATTTTTGGAGAAACATCTTTGGTATTCAAAGGTAAATGAGAGGGCCATTGAACCTGACCCAGAACTTTCTCTCTTTGGCTGCTCAGAGTCTGTTCTAAGATCGTCTTATGAGGAACAACAGACTCTGATGTTTGGAATGGTGGCTGCAAAAAATATATGTATATATCCTCACAGAATGGAAGTCACTTATTAATCTCTATGACTCATCTATCTCTCCATCACATTCACTTATTGTCTTCCACCACTTATTAATGAATGAATAAATAATGGACTTAATTATCTATACCCGCTCAATCCTCTCACTGTCTCTTTGCAGTAATGGACCTGATCTACTGGCGGGATGTGGGGAAGACAGGGCTGGTGGTCACAGGGCTGGTGATAGGCCTGGCTAGCCTGTTCCAGTTCAGTTCCGTCACCATGCTGTCCTACCTGTGTATCTCCATCATGTGTCTCACCTTCCCCCTACGCCTCTACTACAAACTCCTAGAGCTGATACGGAAGATCCCTGAAGGAGTGCACCCCTTTCAGTAAGCACAGTTTACAGCAGTTATGATGCTGTAGTTTAGAGAAACACGATTCAACCTCAATATGTAATCATTGGAGCATGAAAAACCAACAGTCATCTGTGAATGGCTCTGTGCGTCTGTTGGTAGAACATTCTTCCTGAAACTAGGTATTTGTTTGATGACGTGTTTGTGCGTGTGTCTGTGTGTGTGTGCGTGCGTGCGTGTGTGTGGTACCAGGTCTTATATAGGAGACGACAGCTCTCTGACAGATGAGGAGACCGTGTTGGTGGTGGAGGAGGTCGTGCTAATGATGGCCTTCGCCATCACAGAGATCAAACGCCTGCTCTTCATCGACAGCATCATGGACTCCATCAAGGTCAGGGGCCATTACCAATGTCCCTCAGAAAACTAAGAGAAAATTCAGTGTATTACTGTACTATACCGTAATGAGGTCTCTTCACAGTCCCTAAATCCAAAACAGACTATGGAAGGCACACAGTACTATATAGAGCCATGACTACATGAAACTCTATTCCACATCAAGTAGCTCATGCAAGCAGTAAAATTAGATTTAAAAAACAGATAAAAATACACCTTATGGAACAGCAGAGACTGTGAAGCAACACAAACATAGGCACAGACACATGCATACACAGAAACAATAACATACACACACCTACACACAGATGTTGTGTTGTAGATATGTGGCAGTCGTGTAGTGGCCTGAGGGAACACACTTAATGTGTTCTGAAATCTGTTGTGAATGTATTGTAATGTTTTAAAGATGTTATAACTGCCTTAATTTAGCTGGAACCCAGGAAGAGTAGCTGCTGCCTTTTTCCATAAATAATACAAATACAAATGTGTGTGGGGACTAGGGAGGAAGGTAGAAGTCAAAGTCACATAATCACCAGCACTTGAATCAGACAACTGGTTCTCCTGAGCTCTTACATCAGTAACATTAAACAATACATCAACAAAACATAATCATTGCTTCATAAGCTCACATGCTATCACTTCTGTTGCCAAACAATGCCAATCTAAAAAGCTGTTGCTCTGTTTTCAGTTTGTGGTGCTGCTGTACGTGTTGACCTATATGGGCATCACGACCAATGGTCTGACCCTGGTGATAGTTGGTGAGACCCTACTAATCCACTCAACACCTGTCTATCTGACTGTCTTACACCACACTGTCCTACAGAACCATCCTCATACATCTGATAATTATCTCCTAATAAGTCCTGTTTCATTCATACTTGAAACTCCCCCAACTGCTCTGATCTGTAAATAATAACGTGAACATAGTTTGTTGATCTGATTTCCTTCTCTGTCTCTTTCACAGGTGTCATCTGTGTTTTCTCTCTTCCTCTGTTCTACAAACAAATGCAGGTGAGGCAGTGAGCTCCTGTTGTTCATAGACTATTTGTTGAGAGATTATTATAATGTAATCCACATAACAGCAGCAAACAAAGGACTGTGTCTAATCTACACGTGTTTGGATGACAGGGGCGAATTAAAAGGATTAGCAAAGCGGTCAGAGGCCTCCTGAGGAAAATCAAAAACTTGTAAGAGCTGCACAAGCTTGTTCAAATGACTGATATGACAGTTCTCATTTTTTATATGGCTAATTGTATCACTAAACCCTACAGGGACATTTAATATCCTGTTCTAGAACATTCATGTCACAATAACCCAACAAACCTTTGCTAGCCACATTACAAATATCTCTTAATGTATGTCATTTTTTGACGCCATTCAAAAAACACTGACTTCCCCATTTTGAAAGGATCCCTTTTGTCTTTGCAGGTTTAAGATGTTGTACAGTAAACTGAGACCCTCTCCTGCGACTACATCTGCCACAACCCCCACTCCCACCCCGGCCCCAAAACACAAACTCAAGTCAAAGTGATGAGACAGAGAGAGGGGGATCTATGGGAAAAGAGGGGGGTCACTCATACTTCTTATCTTATCATGCCACCTGGGATCAGGGGCTGGGAAACTCTGACGAGGGGAGTTTGGGAGGCTACTGGTGCTTTTATATTTCCATATTTTGTGGTGTCTGTGAATGGAAGCAAGATTTCAAATCCAGTGTTTGGTCTTGGTACATATAGGCCTACTGAAGATGTTTACAGACAAATGCATCATTCTTTGTCACAAATCTTGTTCTCGAGGCACTAGCTGACAGCCACAAAGTCATAGAATCAGATTTTAAACCTAACCTTAACCACACTGCTAACCCTAATGCCTAACACTAACCTTAAATTAAGACCAAAAAGTACATTTTTGTTTTCATTCATTTTTTAAATAAATTATAGCCAATTACGACTTTACAGCTGGCCTATCTAAGAGGAAATCGCTCACTTATGCCTCCAGGTCAAGACAGGAGGATTTTTTAAATGTTAATCTAAAAGACAACAAGCTTGCCTTGTCATGAGTCAAATATTTGTTTAACACATGCCATCTTAAGACAACACAGGGTGAATACTGGCTATCTAACCACATGCCCAAAACTGTAATTGACTTTGAGAGTACACTCAAAGTGTGAGAATGGGTACTTCTCAAAGTAAGTGTGAGAATGGGTACTTATCAAAGTAAGTGTGAGAATGGGTGAATGGGTACTTACTCAAAAGTGGCAAACTTTTGGGGGGATTTTTGTTTAAATTGTTGAATAAATGTTTCACAATTTCTAAACGGCTCCTATTAATTCATATTTTTTGGCATCTCGGAATGTCACTGTCAAAGGATGAGGACAGACAGAAAGACGACAGACAGACAGACAGACAGGCAGATAGACAGACACACACACACGCACATTAGGCTATATAGTTGAATTATTCATAAAAATAATTCTACAACATTTTATGATTATGTAGGCCTAAATAATTATCAGAAATATTTTTTGTTATTTTATTTCACCTTTACCAGGTCGGCCAGTTGAGAACAAGTTCTCATTTACAACTGCGACCTGGCCAAGATAAAGCAAAGTAGTGCGACACAAACAACAACACAGAGTTACACATGGAATAAACAAACGTACAGTCAATAACCCAATAGAAAAGTCTATATACAGTGTGTGCAAATGAGGTAAGATTAGGGAGGTAAGGCAATAAATAGGCCGGAGTGACAAAGTAATTACAATGTAGCAATTAATATAACTGAAATATAACTGAATGATCCACAAAACACATAATAGCTGAATACATGTTACCATCAAAAGTATTGCAACTGACAGGTTGAGTCAGCGTAAAATATAGATCAAACAGCTACAGGCAACAGAGGCTATGTCCAAGATTATGCACCACAGTTATCTTGACACCTCTCTGAAAACGGTCGTCACTATTTAGCACAGCCACAAAGTCATAAACCCCAACTATTTTACAATGAATGTTCTTAAAATCTGATTTGAAATCTAACCTTAACCACATTGCTAACCTTATGACAAACCGTAACCTTAAATTAATACCAAAAAGCTACTTTTTGTTTTTATGAATTTTAACGACATACAATTTTGACTTTGTGACTGTGGTAACTTGTTACAACCTCGGTAAACAAATCATTTTACGTAGCTAGAGCGTTGAAATTTTCGTCATCACGTCCTGTCAACCCTATGCCTCTGTCTTGGATGGTAAATGAGATGAACTCTTCTGATTAAATGGGATTTATGCCAATTTGTGAAATATAATCTTCATATTTGATAAGAAAATAGTTTGTAATTGACATTGCGGCACTTGAAGAGCTTGAAGACATCAAAGGAAATGACAGAAACGTATGGTAAGCAAAGCTATATCTGGCTTCACTGTCTCCTAACCTTAATGTCCGTTCTTTCGTCTGGGACAAGACACAAGATGAAGCTTGCAAGCTAGACAGCCGCCTATAGCAAGTTGTCAACCATTACTTACAACATCTAGTTTTCTAAATCTTTATCAGTCGTCGCCAGGAACCCTAACCACTGCTTCTGTTTAAATTGTGAGAAAATTACATTGCTAGTGGCTTTCAACAACACCCTGCTCTTGGCTTCCGCCTTGTGGTCAGTCTGTCGTCGTGTGATGTAGTAAATGTATTATTGATTTTTTTCCCCCATTATTCTTTTCCAGATTTCCTTTTTAAATTCTTGGTGATTGGAAGTGCAGGATCAGGGAAATCCTGTCTTCTCCATCAATTTATAGAAAACAAGTGTAAGTCAAATTGTTATTATAGTGATTATGTTGAACTTCCAGAAAGAGGTCATGTCTTAAAGATCACTGCCCCCACGGATATGGTACTGTAATGTTAACGTAGGGTACTGTAATGGTATTCACTACCAGGTTTTTGGAAAAGTTTACTCTACTTTTACATTAAGCTGTATCACACAACATGAAAGATGACAGCAATGCTCCTCTACCAAATGTAACAGAGAGTGTAATTAACTATGATGTCTGTACTGTACTGTGTTTTATGTTCTGTACCATGTAGTCAAACAGGACTCCAGCCACACCATTGGGGTGGAGTTTGGCTCCCGGGTGGTGATGGTCGCCGGTAAGACGATCAAGCTGCAGATCTGGGACACAGCTGGACAGGAACGATTCCGGTAGGTAGCTTTACTGGGCTCCTGAGTGGGGCAGCGGTCTAAGGCACTGCATCTCAATGCTAGAGGCGTCACTACAGACCCTGGTTCAATTCCAGGCTGTATCACAAGCTGCCGTGATTGGGAGTCCCATAGGGTGGCGCACAATTGGCCCAGCGTTGTCCGGGTTAGGGTTTGGCCGGGGTAGGCCGTCATTGTAAATAATAATTTGATCTTAACTGACTTGCCTAGTTAAATAAAAATGTAATTTAAAATAAGTTAAATAGTGCACATTAACAGGAAGCATGTTATCTGTGCATGACTGTCTAATGTTATCTCAGCAGGATGTTCATTTGATCGGAGAGAGGTTGTTACTGGGGTCATTTGAGAGACATTCAACTGACTGGGATGAGATCATCAGATAGATTGGATTAACAGGGGTGTCAAAGTCAAATGGACGGAGGGCCAAATAAAAAAATCAGCTACAAGACGAGGGCCGGACTGTTCGAATGTTCATTGAAAAATTTTTAAATGACGCATATAGTCTAGTGAACCTAATTGAACCTACTGAAAACCTAACAAATATATTACAATATGATCAGATAAATAAAGCAATATTTTCTTATGGCTCTGTCAGTAATCTTTAATTTTAACAGACACAAAAGACAAATTTCCTTTATATAAATATCCCCATAACATGAACATTAAATGAAAGAAACCGGTATTCAAGGCACCATCAGTAGACTATATTTTCTATTTTAGCAAAAGTGGGCTAAATTTACTTCAAAGAAAAAACAATAATAGCAATTTTCTATCATCCACTCAACTGAAATATTTTTAAAATATAATTGGATTGAAATACAAAAAAATAAAGTGCAAAAATCTATTAATCAAAAACAACACTTTGTTTAAGGAGAAGTAACATGCAGTGAAAACAAATATTAAATTTTAACTTTTAAACTTGAACTGAGTAAAAACTCTAAATATGTGATTGCACAGTAATGTTCACTTGTTTGAGGTTGAGGGTGATACTTGGTGGTGTCCCATCTTTTCCACAAGTTCATCAATGTTCGGGGTAAGGCTCTGAGCTGAAGAAATCCTCAGAATTGAGTGGAGGTGTTCAGCAGTAAGTCGACTTCTGTGTGATGTTTTGTTCAGGTTCATCAAAGAAAACAGTTGTTCACACAGGTATGTGCTGCCAAACATAGACAACGTTTGAGCAGCCTGGATGCGCAGCTGGGGCATTGTGCCGGGGAGGAAACGGGCGAACTCCGCAGCACCCACTGCCGCATATTTTGCCCTCAGTGCATCATTGCATTGGAGGTCAATCAACTCCATTTGGAGGTTTGGTGGTGAGCTTTCCACGTCAACAGCAAATGGGTTACCGAGCAGTTCCAACCTGCTTTTTTGTGCTTCAAAGTCAGCAAATCGGCGTCGAAAGTCAGCGGCAAGCATACCTATTTTATCAGCCAACTGTGTGCTCGGGAACGCACTGGTAGAGAGCTTCTCTTTCATGGTCTGGCAGCTGGGAAAGTGGCTCAAATTTTCTTTCCGCATCTGCGTCTCCCACAGAGTCAGTTTGGTTTTAAATGCCTTCACTGTACTGTACATATCAGAGATGACACGATCCCGACCCTGCAGCTGCAAGTTTATTGCATTCAGATGACTCGTAATGTCACACAGAAAAGCCATTTCACACAGAAACATTTCGTCTCGGAGTTGTGTTGTGTCTTTCCCTTTGCTGTCCAAGAACAGACAAATCTCCTCACGAAGCTCGAAACATCTTTGAAGCACCTTTCCCTGGCTTAGCCATCGCACCTCTGTGTGATAAGGCAAATCACCATGCTCCGTTTCTAACTCCGTCAGAAATGCCTTGAACTGGCGGTGATTCAAACCTTTGGCTCTGATAAAGTTAACTGTGCGCGTGATGATGCTCATTACATGCTCCATTTTCAAGGCTTTACCGCACAACGCTTCCTGGTGTATGATACAATGATAAGCTGTCAGCTCACCTGTCGCGTTTTCCTCTTGCATCTTTTCCCGTATCTTCGCCACCAGTCCGCTCCTGTGTCCACACATCGCAGGTGCTCCGTCGGTTGTCAAACCCACGAGTTTTTCCCAAGGCAGCTCCATCTCATTTACACATCTTGACACCTCTTCATACAAATCATGCCCCGTAGTTGTGCCATGCATAGGACGTAAAGCCAAAAACTCCTCTGTCACGCTTAGGTTGGAGTCCACTCCGCGGATGAAAATTGACAACTGGGCAATGTCAGAAATGTCGGTGCTCTCATCCACAGCCAAGGAATATGCAATAAAATCTTTTCCCTTTTTCACAAGCTGCTCTTTTAGATTGATGGACAACTGGTCTACTCTCTCGGCAATGGTGTTTCTGCTCAGACTCACATTTAAAAAGAGTTGCCTTTTTTCTGGGCAAACTTCGTCACAAACTTTAATCATGCAGTTTTTGATGAAATCCCCCTCCGTAAATGGCCGGGCTGATTTAGCGATCTCTTCTGCCAAAATAAAACTGGCCTTGACAGTTGCGTCCGCGTGTGTGTCCGCGTGTTTCGTTTCATAATGTCGTCTCAGATTATACTCTTTCAGTACCGCCACACTTTCTCCACACAGAAGACACACAGGTTTTCCAGCTACCTTCGTGAACATATACTCCGACTCCCACCTTGTTTGAAACCCCCGGTTCTCAGTATCCACCTTCCGTTTTGCCATTTTTGATGGGTATCTGAAAGTTAATTTTACTGTGATGCTGACGACTGCTGTGCCAATAAATATTGAAATGAAGCAGCCTACTGCTCGGTGCGTCACCTTTGCATTGTGGGAAATGTAGTATTGGTGCGTGTAAAAGATCTGCGGGCTGCCGGCTTGCTGCGGGCCGGTTCTAATAATAAATCAAGATCATCCCAGGGGCCGTAAAAAACCTTCTTGCGGGCCGGATGTGGCCCGCGGGCCTTGACTCTGACATATGTGGATTAGATCATGAGATAGTATTTGTGGATGTTCTAAGAGTCTGCTCTGACTCTTTCCCCCCCTACTTTCAGGTCAGTGACTCGCAGTTATTACAGAGGGGCAGCAGGGGCTCTCCTGGTTTATGACATCACCAGGTAAGACCCTGATTTAGACCAATTCCAAGTCAACAGTCACAGTTCACAATATCACTTTATTCCATTGCAGCCACGTCAGTGAATTTTAAACATAATTATACCTCTGTGTCTATCTGTCTGTGTAACCAAGTCGGGAAACGTATAATGCCCTGACCAACTGGTTGACAGACGCTCGAACGCTGGCCAGTCCAAACATCGTCATCATCCTGTGTGGGAACAAGAAAGACCTGGAGGCTGACAGAGAAGTCACCTTCCTTGAGGCGGCCCGCTTCGCCCAGGAGAACGGTAATGTAGCCTAATGACCCTGCATTGTGATAATGTAGCCTGATGACTATATAAGTCTGGGACCAAAAGGCATCTGAATAGCTTCTACCCCCAAGCCATAAGACTGCTGAATAGTTAATCAAATGGCTAACCATTGACTCTTTTTTGCACTGACTCTCTTACACTGAGTCTATGCACACTCACTGGACTCACTGCACTCAAAAACACTCACTGCACTCAAAAACTCACACAAAACACACACACACATGCATATTCACGCCACACACACTTTCACATACTCCACATACGCTGCTGCTAATCTGTTTATTATCTATCCTGATTGCATAGTCACTTTTATCACTACCTACATTACCTCAATTACTTCGTACCCCTGCACATTGACCCGGTCGGTACCAGTACTCCTTCTATATAGCCTCGTTATTGTTATTTATTGTGTTACTATTTTCAATTTTTATTAGCAAATTTTTTTTGTTTTTAAATTTGCAATGTTGGGAAAGGGCTCGTAAGTAAGCACTTCACGGTAAAGTCTACACCTGTTGTGTTTGGCGCATGTGACAAATATAATTTGATTTGACATGACCCTGCGTAGTGATCGAAAGACGGTTGATGTTTGCGTCTTTAAAGACGGGTGATGTTTGCGACTATAAAGACGGGTGATGTTTGTGACTATAAAGACGGGTGATGTTTGTGACTATAAAGACGGGTGATGTTTGTGACTATAAAGACGGGTGATGTTTGCGACTATAAAGACGGGTGATGTTTGCGACTATAAAGACGGTTGATGTTTGCGACTATAAAGACGGGTGATGTTTGCGACTATAAAGACGGGTGATGTTTGCGACTATAAAGACGGTTGATGTTTGCGACTATAAAGACGGTTGATGTTTGTGACTATAAAGACGGGTGATGTTTGTGACTATAAAGACGGTTGATGTTTGACTATAAAGACGGGTGATGTTTGTGACTATAAAGACGGGTGATGTCTGCGACTATAAAGACGGTTGATGTTTGTGACTATAAAGACGGGTGATGTTTGTGACTATAAAGACGGTTGATGTTTGTGACTATAAAGACGGTTGATGTTTGTGACTATAAAGACGGGTGATGTTTGTGACTATAAAGACGGGTAATGTTTGCGACTATAAAGATGGGTGATGTTTGCGACTATAAAGACGAGTGATGTTTGTGACTATAGATAAAGGAGATTGGTCCTTTTATCCATGTTGTCTCTCTTTGTTGTTATAAAAACAGAACTGATGTTCCTGGAGACGAGTGCCCTCACCGGAGAGAATGTGGAGGAGGCCTTCCTTAAATGTGGTCGCACCATCCTCAACAAGATAGATTCAGGTAATAACACACACACTTACACTCACTTATTACTAATAGGTGCACGAGGAGCCATGTTGTGCACTAGGGAATTGCATGCAAAACATCCTGTGGCGTTCTGCATTAGAATAGCCCCCGTGATATGCAACCTTTCAGGGAAGTTAGGAATCAATATACGCAGGCAGTTAGGAAAGCTAAGGCTAGCTTTTTTAAACAGAAATTTGCATCCTGCAGTACAAACTCAAAAAAGTTCTGGGACACTGTAAAGTCCATGGAGAATAAGAGCACCTCATCCCAGCTACCCACTGCTCTGAGGCTAGGAAACACTGTTACAACCGACAAATCCACTATAATTGAGAATTTCAATAAGCATTTCTCTACGGCTTGCCATGCTTTCAACCTGGCTACCCCTACCCCGGTCAACTGCCCGGCACCCTCCACAGCAACCCGCCCAAGACCCCACCATTTCTCCTTCACCCATATCCAGATAGCTGATGTTCTGAAAGAGCTGCAAAATCTGGACCCCTACAAATCAGCCGGGCTAGACAATCTGGACCCTCTCTTTCTTAAATTATCTGCCGAAATTGTTGCAACCCCTATTACTAACCTGTTCAACCTCTCTTTTGTATCGTCTGAGATTCCCAAAGATTGGAAAGCTGCCGCTGTCATCCCCCTCTTCAAAGGGGGAGACACTCTAGACCCAAACTGCTACAGACCTATATCTATCCTACCCTGCATCTCTAAGGTCTTCGAAAGCCAAGTTAACAAACAGATTACTGACCATTTTGAATCACATTGTACCTTCTCCGCTATGCAATCTGGTTTCCGAGCTGGTCATGGGTGCACCTCAGCCACGCTCAAGGTCCTTAACGATATCATAACCGCCATCGATAAGAGACATTACTGTGCAGCTGTATTCATCGACCTGGCCAAGGCTTTCGACTCTGTCAATCACCACATTCTTATTGGCAGGCTCAACAGCCTTGGTTTCTCAAATGATTGCCTCGCCTGGTTCACCAACTACTTCTCTGATAGAGCTCAGTGTGTCAAATTCGGAGGGCCTATTGTCCGGACCAGTCTCTATGGGGTGCCACAGGGTTCAATTCTCAGGCCGACTCTCTTCTCTGTATACATCAATGATGTCGCTCTTGCTGCTGGTGATTCTCTGATCCACCTCTACGTAGATGACACCATTCTGTATACTTCTGGCCCTTCTTTGGACACTGTGTTAACTAACCTCCAGATGAACTTCAATGCCATACAACTCTCCTTCTGTGGCCTCCAACTGCTCTTAAACGCAAATAAAACTAAATGCATGCTATTCAACCGATCATTGACCGCACCTGCCCGCCCATCCAGCATCACTACTTTGGACGGCTCTGACTTAGAATACGTGGATAACTACAAATACCTAGGTGTCTGGCTAGACTGTAAACTCTCCTTCCAGACTCACATTAAGCATCTCCAATCAAAAATGTAATCTAGAATCGGCTTCCTATTTCGGAAACAAAGCTTCCTTCACTCATGTTGCCAAACATACCCTCGTAAAACTGACCATCCTACCGATCCTTGACTTCGGCGATGTCATCTATAAAATAGCCTCCAACACTCTACTCAGCAAACTGGATGTAGTCTATCACAGTGCCATCAGTTTTGTCACCAAAGTCCCATATACTACCCACCACTGCGACCTGTACTCTCTTTCCAGACTCACATTAAGCATCTCCAATCAAAAATGTAATCTAGAATCGGCTTCCTATTTCGGAAACAAAGCTTCCTTCACTCATGTTGCCAAACATACCCACGTAAAACTGACCATCCTACCGATCCTTGACTTCGGCGATGTCATCTATAAAATAGCCTCCAACACTCTACTCAGCAAACTGGATGTAGTCTATCACAGTGCCATCTGTTTTGTCACCAAAGCCCCATATACTACCCACCACTGCGACCTGTACGCTCTCGTTGGCTGGCCCTCACTTCATACTCGTCGCCAAACCTACTGGCTACAGGTTATCTACAAGTCTCTGCTAGGTAAAGCACCGCCCTATCTCAACTCGCTGGTCACCATAGCAGCACCCACTCGTAGCACACGCTCCAGCAGGTATATCTCACTGGTCACCCCCAAAGCCAATTCTTCCTTTGGTCGCCTTTCCTTCCAGTTCTCTGCTGCCACTGACTGGAACGAACTGCAAAAATCACTGAAGCTGGTGATTCCCATCTCCCTCACTAGCTTTAAGAACCAGCTGTCAGAGCAGCTCACAGATCACTGCACCTGTTCATAGCCCATCTGTATACAGCCCATCTATCTACCTCATTCCCATACTGTATTTATTTATTTTGCTCCTTTTGCACCACAGTATCTCTACTTGCACATCCATCTTTTGCACATCTACCATTCCAGTGTTTAATTGCCATATTGTAATTACTTTGCCACCATGGCCTATTTATTGCATTAACTCCTTTATTTGACCTTATTTGCACTCACTGTATATAGACTTTGTTTTCTTTTTTTATACTGTATTATTGACTGTATGTTTTGTTCATTCCATGTGTAACTCTGTGTTGTTGTATGTGCTATGCTTTATCTTGACCAGGTCGCAGTTGCAAATGAGAACTTGTTCTCAACTAGCTTACCTGGTTAAATAAAGGTGAAATAAAAAAATAAAAAATGCATTCACATGACCTAAAGTGACAACTGTGTGTGAACTGTACTGAACTGTGAACTGTACTATATATATATGAATTAATTTTCCTCATGTGTTTAATATGTCGATGTGTCTCGTCTGTAGGTGAGTTAGACCCGGAACGGATGGGCTCAGGGATCCAGTATGGTGACACAACGGTGAGGCAGCTTCGCCAGTCGCCACAGGCTGGCTCAGCACAGGGCAGAGATCAGTGCAACTGTTAAAGGCTAATGCTAACCTAGCTCTAAGACACACAGAACCCATGTCTCCAGGTAAGTAGTTCATTTCGTTAAACCTGTACTGATAACAGTGTGGCTGTTTGCAATTACATGTGTATTTCAAGTGTTGAGTGTTCGTTCAATTGATCATCTGCTGTGATTTCCTTGATTTATGATTTTTAGAGCACTTAAAGATAGGTTAACAGTTACATCTCTCTCTAGGCCCCGATGTAAATCTTTCTTCTAACAGTCTCTGCACACTCAGTGCCTTTGGAGGACTGCCCTGTAACTCTTGACCCCTGCACTTGGACTACTTCTGGAGAGACCCTGTGTAAAAATGTGGGCTGGGTTGTCACAGAGCTATCTGGGTTGTCACGGAGCTACTCTCCTCCAGGCCTTTCTCTCTCTGACTACTGCTCCAGTCCGTGTCACCAGGGAATACAAGTGACATCAGCAGAGCGGACTGATCAGTCACAGAGCCAGGCCAATGGACACACACAGGACATTTGTTTTCAATGTCTTTACTCAGAAGCAGCCACAGCAGCTCACAAACCTCTCACTGTTCAAACATGGTGTAAGGAGAACATCATACGCTAATTTGTGTCTAATCTCTATAAAAGTTAAGCCAATTTATTGGTTGTGTTGAAAACTGTAAGATATTGTAAATATATCAAAAGGAAATATAACATTTATGTGATATTTGTGTACAATGTTTTAAGAGACTGAAAAAAAGCTGGGGACTTGTGGTAGTCACCGTGTACACATACTGTAATGTGTGAATGTGTGTGTGAAAATTGTTACAACGTTAAAGCTGGAATCCTTATCGGTGAAACGTCTTGTTTGCTCTATTACAACAACAAAGAAGTTACTTCAAACAATGAACACTGTTTTTTCCCCCTCAGACATCATTGCATGGCAGAGGAGGCTGGTGGGAGGAGCTGTAAGAGGATGGGCTCATTGTAATGGCTGGAATGGAGTCAATGGAACATAGTCAAGCATATGGTTTCCATATGTTTGATACTGTTCCATTTATTCAATTTCAGCCATTACAATGAGCCCATCCTCTTACAGCTCCTCCCACCAGTCTCCTCTGTAATGCAATCATGATGGAATGGCAGGTTTAATTTTTTTTTTTTACCACAATGCTGGATGCTCATATCCTCTGTTTCAAAATCAAAACAATAACAAATGCGCCGAAAACATTGCACTGTTTCACCTTTCGCAGATCTCAGCTTTAATATCTTTGACTGACTATCATAATCTTCAAGTTTGGGGCAAACAAATATGTATTTTAAATGTGTAAGGTGTTGTGCAATGATTATGAAAGGGTTAAGGCCATATCTAAATCCATTCTGACCAGAATGTCATTGATAGATTGAGTGATAATTGGTGTATTTACTTGATGTAAAGCACAAATGGGAAAATCTACAATTTTTGCATATATCTGGACTATGATCTTACGTATGACCTGTCTATCTACAAAATGTATCACTATGTGTGCTAGATGTAACTGAAGAACTGCCCCTCTTTGCAAAGCCTGTATGATCTTGAATTAATAAATGATTTAACCAAATGTTCATTAAACTTTCTACTGCTATGACTTTCTATGAGTGTGGCTAAAAAACATAAACACAATCCGTCAACATAGGATGAGTCATATTCAGTGATTAAATTGAGCCGGACTCCTGCACCTTGGGTCAAAGGGAGGAGCCAAAGAGAGTAGGATTAAAGTAGCGTAAACCAAGGTTAGGGTTGTGGTTGTGGCTAGGTGTAGGGTTGGATGTGGTGTTCTACATTTCTTTAAGACGGTCATACTATGGATCATTTAGCTATTTGATTTAAAATTTAGGTATAAAAATAAGTAATTTGATAAAATATTGAATTTGGCTTACAGCTATTGCCCAGAGAAACACGATAATAAATAACACATTCATAAATGAAAAAAAAAAGACAGTAAAACATTTTATAATTAGAAACAAGGTTTTGAAGTGTTTGTCGTTTATCTAGGAGATATAAGAAAGCTCAGGAAATATATAAATATATATATAATTTACACATAGAGTGCCTTTGGAAAGTATTCAGACGCCCTTAAATTTCCACATTTTGTTACGTTACAGCCTTATTTCTAAAATAGATTAAATAATAAATTAAAACAAAATTGTCAGCAATCTACACACAATACCCCATGATGGCAAAGCGAAACATTAGAAATGTTTGCACATTTGTTAAATATAAAAACAGAAATACCTTATTTGCATAAGTATTCAGTCCCTTTGCTATGAGACTCGAAATTAAGCTCAGGTGCATCCAGTTTCCATTGATCATCCTTGAGATGTTTCTACAACTTGATTGAAGTTCACCTGTGGTAAATTCAATTAATTTGACATGATTTGGAAAGGCACACACCTGTCTATATAAGGTCCCACAGTTGACAATGCATGTCAGAGCAAAAACCAAGACATGAAGTCGAAGGAATTGTCCGTAGAGCTCCAAGACATGATTGTGTCAAGGCACAGATCTGGGGAAGGGTAACAAAACATTTCTGCAGCATTGACGGTCCCCAAGAACACAGTGGCCTCCATCATTCTTAAATGGAAGAAGTTTGGAACAACCAAGACTCTTCCTAGAGCTGGCCGCCCGGCCAAACTGAGCAATCGGGGGAGAAGGGCCTTGGTCAGGGAGGTGACCAAGAACCCGATGGTCACTCTGACAGAGCTCCAGAGTTCCTCTGTGGAGATGGGAAAACCTTCCAGAAGGACAACCATCTCTGCAGCACTCCCCCAATCAGGCCTTTATGGTAGAGCGGCCAGACGGAAGCCACTCCTCAGTAAAAGGCACAAACCAGCCTGTTTGGAGTTTGCCAAAAGGCACCTAAAGTTTCTCAGACCATGAGAAACAAGATTCTCTGGTCTGATGAAACCAAGATTGAACGCTTTGGCCTGAATGCCAAGCATCATGTCTGGAGGAAACCTTGCACCATCTATACAGTGAAGCATGGGAGACTAGTCAGGGACCGGCAGGAACTGGGAGACTAGTCAGGATCGAGGCAAAGATGAACGGAGCAAAGTACAGCAAGATCCTTGATGAAAACCTACTCCAGAGCGCTCAGGACCTCAGACTGGGGCGAAGGTTCACCTTCCAACAGAACAACGACCCTAAGCACACAGCGAAGACAACGCAGGACTGGCTCAGCCAGAACCCAGACTTGAACCCGATCGAACATCTCTGGAGAGATCTGAAAATAGCTGTGCAGCAATGCTCCCCATCCAACCTGACAGAGCTTGGGAGGATCTGCAGAGAAGAATGGGAGAAACTCCCCAAATACAGGTGTGCCAAGCTTGAAGCTTCATACCCAAGAAGACTCAAGGCTGTATTCGCTGCCAAAGGTGCATCAACAAAGTACAGAGTAAAAGGTATGAATACTTATTTAAATGCGATACTTCAGCTTTTTTAAAATATAAATTAGCAAACATTTCTAAAAACCTGTTTTTGTTTTGTCATTATGGGATCTTGAGTGTAAACTGATGAGGGGAAAAAAAATACTGTAACCTAACAAAATGTGGAAAAAGTCAAGGGGTCTGAATACTTTCTGAAGGCACTGCATTTAACCCCTATTTTGGGTATGCACAAATCTACCTTCATACTTCCATTCATTTATTTTATTGGTACCGGTTACTTTCAGACAAGTCCCGTGACACTTGTGTGTCAAATTATTTCACTGTATCACAATTCCAGTGGGTCAGAAGTTTACATACACTAAGTTGACTGTGCATTTAAACAGCTTGGAAAATTCCAGAAAATGACGTCATGGCTTTAGAGGCTTCTGATAGGCTAATTGACATAATTTGAGTAAATTGGAGGTGTACCTGTGGATGTATTTCAAGGCCTACCTTCAAAAACTCAATGTCTCTTTGCTTGACATCATGGGAAATTCAAAAGAAATCAGCCAAGACCTCAGAATTTTTTTTGTAGACCTCCACAAGTCTGGTTCATCATTGGGAGTAATTTCCAAACGCCTGAAGGTACCACGTTCATCTGTACAAACAATAGTACGCAGCCGTCATACCGCTCAGGAAGGAGACGCGTTCTGTCTCCTAGAGATGAGCGTACTTTGGTGCGAAAAGTTTAAATCAATCCCAGAACAACAGCAAAGAACCTTGTGAAGATGCTGGAGGAAACAGGTACAAAAGTATCTATATCCACAGTAAAACGAGTCCTATATCGACATAACCTGAAAGGCCGTTCAGCAAGGAAGAAGCCACTGCTCCAAACCCGCCATGAAAAAGCCAGACTATGGTTTGCAACTGCACATGGGGACAAAGATCGTACTTTTTGGAGAAATGTCCTCTGGTCTGATGAAACAAAAATAGAACTGTTTGGCCATAATGACCATTGTTATGTTTAGAGGAAAAAGATGGAGTCTTGCATACCAAAGAACACCATCCCAACCGTGAAGCATGGGGGTGGCAGCATCATGTTGTGGGGGTACTTTACTGCAGTAGGGACTGGTGCACTTCACAAAATAGATGGCTTCATGAGGACGGAAAATTATGTGGATATATTGAAGCAACATCTCAAGACATCAGTCAGTTAAATCTTCCAAATTAATCTTCCAAATGGACAATGACCCCACGCATACTTCCAATGTTGTGGCAAAATGGCATAAGGACAACAAAGTCAAGGTATTGGAGTGGCCATCACAAAGCTCTGACCTCAATCCCAGAGAAAAGTCGTGGGCAGAACTGAAAAAGTGATTGTGATTAAGGAGACCTACAAACATGACTCAGTTACAGCAGCTCTGTCAGTAGGAATGGGCCAAAATTCACCCAACTTATTGAGGGAAGCTTGTGGAAGGCTACCCGAAATGTTTGACACAAATTAAACAATTTAAAGGCAATGCTACCAAATACTTACTGAGTGTATGTAAACTTCTCACCCACTGGGAATGTGATGAAAGGAATAAAAGCTTAAATAAATAATTCTCTCTACTATTATTCTGACATTTCACATTCTTAAAATAAAGTGGTGATCCTAACTGACCTAAGACAGGGAATTTTTACGAGTATTAAATGTCAGGAATTGTGAAAAACAGAGTTTAAATGTATTTGGCTAAGGTGTATGTTAACTTCCGACTTCAACTGTATATATAGTGGCAAGAAAAAGTATGTGAACCCTTTGGAATTACCTGGATTTCTGCATAAATTGGTCGTAAGATTTTATCTGATCTTCATCTTCACAACAACAGACAAACACAGTCTGCTTAAATTAATAACACACACATTTTGTATTTTTCTTGTTTATATTGAATACATCATTTAAACATTCACAGTGTAGGTTGGAAAAGTATGTGAACCTCTAGGCAAATTTTTTATTTATCCGTTATTTTACCAGGTAAGTTGACTGAGAACACATTCTCATTTGCAGCAAGGACCTGGGGAATAGTTACAGGGGTGAGGAGGGGGATGAATGAGCCAATTGTAAACTGGGGATTATTAGGTGACCGTGATGGTTTGAGAATTTAGCCAGGACACCAGGGTTAACACCCCTACGATAAGTGCCATGGGCTCTTTAATGACCTCAGAGAGTCAGGACACCCGTTTAACGTCCCATCTGAAAGACAGCACCTTACACAGGGCAGTGTCCCGAATCACTGCCCTGGGACATTGGGATATTTTTTTTAGACCAGAGGAAAGAGTGCCTCCTACTGGCCCTCCAACACCACTTCCAGCAGGATCTGGTCTCCCATCCAGGAACTGACCAGGACCAACCATGCTTAGCTTCAGAAGCAAGCCAGCAGTGGTATTTTTTTTCCCCCCTATTATAAATGTCTTTCAAATTAATTCCTGAGTAGTATGCTGCTGGCAAATGATTTGTCCAAAAGCTAATTAGAATCAGGAGTCAGCTAACCTGGAGTCCAATCATTGAAACGAGATTGGAGATGATGGTTAGAGCTGCCTAGCCCTATACAAATCACTCACAAAATTTGAGTTTGCTATTCACAAGAAGTATTGCCTGATGTGAACCATGCCTCAAACAAAAGAGATCTCAGAAGACCCATGATTAAGAATTGTTGACTTGCATAAAGCTGGAAAGGGTTACAAAAGTATCTCTCAAAGCCTTGGTGTTTATCAATCCATGGTAAAACAAATTGTCTATAAATGGAGAAAGTTCAGCACTGTTTCTACTCTCCCTAGGAGTGGCCGTCCTGCAAAGATGACTGCAAGAGCACAGCTCAGAATGCTCAATGAGATTAAGTCGATTCTTAGAGTGTCAGCTCAAGACTGGAACGTGCTAACATCTCGGTTGACGAGTCTACGATACGTAAAACACTAAACAAGAATGGTGTTCATGGGAGGGCTCCACGAAAGAAGCCACTGCTGTCCAAAACAAACATTGCTGCACGTCTGAAGTTCGCAAAAGAGCATCTGGATGTTCTGCAGCGCTACTGGCCAAATATTCTGTGGACAGATAAAACTAAAGTTGAGTTGTTTGGAGGAACACACAACACTATGTGTGGAGAAAAAAAGGCACAGCACACCAACATCAAAACCTCATCCCAACTGTAAAGTATGGTGGAGAGAGCATCATGGTTTGGAGCTGCTTAGCTGCCTCAGGGCCTGGACAGTTTGCTATCATCGATGGAAAAATGAATTCCAAAGTTTATCAAAACATTTTACAGGAGAATGTAAGGCTATCTGTCTGCCAATTGAAGCTCAACAGAAGTTGGGTGATGCAACCGGACAATGACCCAAATCACAGAAGTAAATCAACAACATAATGGCTTCAACAGAAGAAAATACGCCTTCCGGAGTCGCCCAGTCAGAGTCCTGACCTGGGAATGGTTTAAGTGAGGAAGGAAAATGAGCTGATCTTGGCAGAGAGGTTTGGAAATCGCTTTCTTGTTGGTCTATTAACTAATTTACCGCATGGTGATGTCACCATGGAAGACCAAATCTCCATCCTTCCAAAACAGCTCTTACACTAAAAGGGCATTACATCATTTTCACAATTTCACAGTATTATTCCAACCTCATAGTGTGGAAATATAAATAAAACAACGTTTTTGACTGCACTAGTCCTTTCAGAATCATATGTCGCACCTCTATCACCACAAGGAGGTGCTTTGGAACAACAAATGTTAAGCTCCCTTCAGTAAGCATGCAACAGGTAAACTAACTTGTATTCAGATGACATTGGGGCTTACATTTTTATGTTATTTTTAAGTTATTTGTATCTGTTTTAAACGTTTTTTTAGAACACTGCCATATCTAATTGGATGTAGAAATCATTGCAAAACAATCCAATACATATTACAATGTATAAGTAGATAATACAGTCAGTAGTTACATCACACTAATGCTTTTGGCCTTATGCAGTGTCAAGCCAAACAATGAACACCAGGCTGCTGTGTATGACTGTGTCCCCCTGAGGGGCACAATGGGAGAGCCCAGTGCTGATATTATGACCTCTGACCTCTATTGTTATAGCTGATCGGGCTCGGCATGTGACTAGACGACAGCTGGGGCCACAGATGGAAAGGGGACGCTTACTAAGACACATGCCCCCTGGAAGGCCTTAAATTTTCATCATCATCATCATCATCATCATCATCATCATCATCATCATCATCATCATCATCATCATCATCATCATATTCAATTACATGGATGCCTTCTGTCTTTATGACTTTCTAACTCCTTGTTGAAATGAAATCTTTCTCTGGTTGAAAGGAAAATGTATACACCAGCTGAGTGCAAATGTACACATCTTAAGTCCCTGTGTTTGTATACAGTGCATTCAGAAAGTATTCAAACCCCTTGAATTATTCAATTTTATTCTAAATTGGATTCAAGTGTTTTTTTCCTCATCAATCTACACACAACACCCCATAATGACAAAGCAAAAAAAGGTTTTTAGAATTTTTACAAAAAAAAATATAAAAATAAAAGCTGAAATATCACATTTACATAAGTATTCAGACCCTTTACTCAGTACTTTGTTGAAGCATCTTTGGCAGTGATTACAGCCTCGAATCTTCTTGGGTATGATGCTACAACTGTATTTGGGGAGTATCTCCAATTCTTCTCTGCAGATACACGCGCACGCACGCACGCACGCACGCACACGCACACACACACACACACACACACACACACACACACACACACACACACACACACACACACACACACACACACACACACACACACACACACACACACACACACACACACACACACACGCTCCAGTGTCATTGTCAGATGGATGTCTGACAGACAGACAGAGGGAAACCCCACTCCTTCATTGTGATGTATGGAGATGTCTGAACAGAGCCCCACCAATCCTGCTTTATTCGCCACACCACCCCTGCCATGACACAGGGGAGGGAAAATGTCAACATGCTGGCCGGCGCAATGGAGTGCAGGCCTTGGAGTGTGGACATCCACCCTGGCCTCAGCTTAACAGCCATAAATACATAATATGCCCTCAAGGAAGACCAAATGGGTTAAGGAGGCCAGGAGTCACACATCTCCTCTATATTCTCTGGGATCTGTGAATGAGTTACTGAGTCTGTGCACGGAGTAGGAACAGTATAGTACAAGCCAAATACAGGAGCACTGCTCAGCCAACAACAGAAATGTCCATAATACATAGGCCACAAGAACTGACAATGATAGTAGATGCAAAAGAACAGCAAATGGGGCCTTGTTTTATGCAGATATTCAATGTTTGTGAGCATACTTGGAGTATCAACAAAGTGGTCCTTTCTGAAGAACAGTGTGTGGGTTAGAGTAAGAGAACTGGGGAATGGGGCAGAACGAGAAAGAGACAGAAGGGGAGAAAAGAAGGAACGGGAAGAAAAAGGGGTTAAAGGGAGACAGAGATAGAGATTAGAGGAGGGTGATCGATGGGAGGACAAGTGGACAGGATCAATCCTACAGTATATAGAGGCCATCTCGTCACAACAACACACCCTGACACACACACAAGCACACATGCATGCAAGCATGCATACACACACACACACGCAATCACAGGGCCTCAAAAGGGTGTAGCTCAGATTGTGCAAATGTCTAGACACACACTAACAAAGAATAATGGCTGCTATTTTTGTACTCCTGTGAAAAGGCACATTTTTCTCACTGTACAGACTGAGACTGGGCTGAAACTCAGAAATAATGATTAGGGGGAAAGGCTGGGCAAAACGTTTCATTCCAACACAGGGAGGGTCTGAAACATGTCTCTGTGCATTCATACTCATACTGGAAGCATTCTAGAGGGAGAGAGGCTGTATGTCCTTAAACAACCAGCATGACCTTTCATGTTTACAGGTGGAGTATCACACACAAAAACATACAATATTATCTCCATCAAAAGCACTAAAGTACACTACATTATGAAAAGTATGTGGACACTTGCTCTACAAAAATCTCATTGCAAAATCATTGGGATTAATATGGACTTGGTCCCCCCTTTGTTGCTATAACAGCCTCCACTCTTCTGGGAATGCTGTCCACTAGATGTTAGAACATTGCTGTGGGAACTTCCATTCAGCCACAAGAGCATAGTGAGGTTGGGCACTGATGTCGGGCGATTAGGCCTGGCTCGCAGTCAGCATTCCAAAGGTGTTCGATGGAGTTAAGGTCAGGGCTCTGTACAGGCTAGTCAAGTTCTTCCACACCGATCTCGACAAACCATTTCTGTATTGACCTCGCTTTGTGCATGGGGCATTGTCATGCTGAAACAGGAAAGGGCCTTCCCCAAACTGTTGCCACAAAGTTGGAAGCACAGAATTGTCTAGAATGTCATGTATGCTGTAGCGTTAAGATTTCCCTTCACTGGAACTAAAGGGCTAGACCGAACCATAAAAAACAGCCCCAGACCATTATTCATCCTCCACCAAACTTTACAATTGGCACTATGCATTCGAGCATTTGGCGATCTCCTAGCATCCGTCAAATCCAGATTCGTTCATCTGACTGCCAGATGGTGAAGTGTGATTTATCACTCCAGAGAACCCGTTTCCATTGTTCCAGAGTCCAATGGCGGTGAGCTTTACACCACTCAGGCCAACGCTTGGCATTGCGCATAGTGATCTTAGGCTTGTGTGCAGCTGCTTGGCCATGGAAAACCATTTCATGAAGCTCCCGACGAACAGTTATTGTGTTGACTTTGCATCCAGAGGCAGTTTGGAACTCGGTAGTGAGTTTTGCAACCTGAGGACAGCACTTACCGTTGACTGGGGCAGATCTACCAGGATAGAAATTTGACAAACAGACTTGTTGGAAAGGTGGCATCCTATGACGGTGCCAAGTTGAAAATCACTAAGCTCTTCAGTAAGTCCATTCTACTGCCAATGTTTGTCTATGGAGATTGCATGGCGGTGTGCTCAATTTTATACACCTGTAAGAAACAGGTGTGGCTGAAATAACCGAATCCACTCATTTGAAGGGGTGTCCACATACTTTTGTATGTATAGTGTATATTATCCAACAATGAGGTACACATTTATTCTCCTATCACAGTGTCAAATATATACAGTTGAAGTCAGAAGTTTACATACACTTAGGTTGGAGACACTAAAAATAAACTATAGTTTTGGCGGTTAGGACATCTACTTTGTGAATGACACAAGTCATTTTTCCAACAATTGTATACAGACAGATTATTTCACTTATAATTCACTGTATCACAATTTCAGTGTGTCAGAAGTGTACATAAAATAAGTTGACTGTGCCTTTAAACAGCTTGCAAAATTCCAGAAAATGATGTCATGGCTTTAGAAGCTTATGATAGGCTAATTGACGTAATTTGAGTCAACTAAAGGTGTACCTGTGGATGTATTTCAAGGCCTACCTTCAAACTCAGTGACTCTTTGCTTGACATCGTGGAAAAATACAAATAAATAAGCCAAGACCTCAGAAAAGAAATTGTAGACCTCCACAAGTCTGGTTCATCCTTGGAAGCAATTTCCAAACGCCTGAAGGTACCACGTTCATCTGTACAAACAATAGTACACAAGTATAAATACCATGGGACCACGCAGCAGTCATACTGCTCAGGAAGGAGACGCATTCTGTCTCCAAGAGATGAAAGTAGTATACTTTGGTGTGAAAAGTGCAAATCAATCCCAGAACAACAGCAAAGGACCTTGTGAAGATTCTAGAGGAAACAGGTACAAAAGTTTCTATATCCACAGTAAAACAAGTCCTATATCGACATAACCTGAAAGGCCGCTCAGCAAGGAAGTAGCCACTGCTCCAAAACCGCCATGAAAAAGCCAGACTATGGTTTGCAACTGCACATGGGGACAAAGATCGTACTTTTTGGAGAAATGTCCTCTGGTCTGATGAAACAAAAATAGAACTGTTTGGCCATAATGACCATCGTTATGTTTGGAGGAAAAAGGGGGAGGCTTGCAAGCGGAAAAACACCATCCTAACCGTGAAGCATGGGGGTGGCAGCATCATGTTGTGGGGGTGCTTTGCTGCAGGAGGGACTGGTGCACTTCAAAAAATAGATGGCATCATGAGGCAGGAAAAGTATGTGGATATATTGAAGCAACATCTCAAGACATCAGTCAGGAAGTTAAAGCCTGGTCACAAATGGGTCTTCCAAATGGACAATGACCCCAAGCATACTTCCAAAGTTGTGTCAAAATGGCATAAGGACAACAGTCAAGGTATTGGAGTGGCCATCACAAAGCTCTGACCTCAATCCTATAAAACACTGAACTGAAAAATCATGTGCGAGCTAGGAGGCTTACAAACCTGTCTCAGTTACACCAGCTCTGTCAGGAGGAATGGTACAAAATTCACCCAACTTATTGTGGGAAGCTTGTGGAAGGCTACCCGAAACGTTTGACCCAAATTAAACAATTTAAAGGCAATGCTACCAAATAATAATTGAGTGTATGTAAACTTCTGACCCACTGGGAACATTCTTAAAATAAAGTGGTGATCCTAACTGACCTAAGACAGGGAATATTTACTCTGAATAAATGTCAGGAATTGTGAAAAACTGAGATTAAATGTACTTGGCTAAGGTGTATGCAAACTTCCGACTTCAACTGTACATGCAAATATGGGTTTGTCGAGAAACACTTTTATCGACTTTATGAGCAAGAGCTGCTCTGGGTTTCTTGTGCCTCTGTGTTAGACTAGGTTTTATAGATAAGCTTTCAGAAACAATATGTTCCTCCCCATTTAGATGTCATGAACTGGACTTGGCTAATAGTGTTTGTCTCCCTGCTGTGGACTGCTCTGTAAACAACCTGCTGGCTGTTGTTCGGTGATAAACCATTGTTCTATAAACGGTCACAGATCAATACTGAGAAAGAGGAATTCATTTATATCACTTCTGTGTTCTTCTTAGTCTGATTTATAGGTGTTTCACAGTGCTATAAAGAGCAGAACTGGCTCTGTGCTCCACTGATTGAGTCATTCAGAGGGCTCGGTCTGTACTGTGAGGTGAGTAGGAACAGAAATACTACAATGCATTGAACGAGGCAAACACGCACACACTCACGCACATGCAGGCATGGTGAGAGACACACACATGCAGCCGATTTCAACAGATGGCACATCACCAAGTATGGTGCCCGTGATCACCCCTGAATGCTATTAAAGACTCGCCCCTCTCATCTCCCCACCCTCATCCTTCATCCCTTCTTTTTTCACTGCTTCGCCACAAAGCCATCAATTATTCCATACCCGTCTCCATGTCACTGTATTTCTTCATCCACATTTTCCAGCAGTAAAATAAATAATGTGACAAACAGCTCAGGGGAAGAAGAAAGGCCAAGCCCCTCCTCTTAAGGGCAGTAAATTGCATGAGTCTGGCCCCCTATGAGAGAGAGAATGTGTGTGTGTGTGTGTGTGTGTGTGGCTGGCCAACAGTCCAGCCATTGGCACACAAACATGTTGACCGCACTAGTTTAACAACACCTCAAAAGGTTTTAACCACTGTTATGGGTCACATATAATCACTCTCACGTCACCGTTTTACTCTGTGTCCCTGACAGAAGAGTTGGAGTCCCTCTTCCCTCCATGAGCAGAACATTTCCTGGATAGAAATGATGATGATGATAGGCCCTCACTGACCTGAAGCAGAGCTGATACAGTGGGGAGAACAAGTATTTGATACACTGCCAATTTTGCTGCTTTTCCTACTTACAAAGCATGTAGAGGTCTGTAATTTTTATCATAGGTACACTTCAACTGTGAGAAACGGAATCTAAAACAAAAATCCAGAAAATCACATTGTATGATTTTTAAGCAATTAATTAGCATTTTATTGCATGACATTGCATACAGAAACCTTTGTTTGCAATTACAGAGATCAAACGTTTCCTGTAGTTCTTGACCAGGTTTGCACACACTGCAGCAGGGATTTTGGCCCACTCCTCCATACAGACCTTCTCCAGATCCTTCAGGTTTCGGGGCTGTCGCTGGGCAATATGGACTTTCAGCTCCCTCCAAAAATGTTCTATTGGGTTCAGGTCTAGAGACTGGCTAGGCCACTCCAGGACCTTGAGATGCTTCTTACGGAGCCACTCCTTAGTTGCCCTGGCTGTGTGTTTTGGGTCGTTGTCATGCTGGAAGACCCAGCCACGACCCATCTTCATGTATCTCGCGATACATGGCCCCATCCATCCTCCCCTCAATACGGTGCAGTCATCCTCTCCCCTTTGCAGAAAAGCATCCCCAAAGAATGATGTTTCCACCTCCATGCTTCACGGTTGGGATGGTGTTCTTGGGGTTGTACTCATCCTTCTTCTTCCTCCAAACACGGCGAGTGGAGTTTAGACCAAAAAGCTCTATTTTTGTCTCATCAGACCACACGACCTTCTCCCATTCCTCCTCTGGATCATCCAGATGGTCATTGGCAAACCTCAGACGGGCCTGGACATGCGCTGGCTTGAGCAGGGGGACCTTGCGTGCGCTACAGGATTTTAATCCATGACGCCGTAATGTGTTACTAATGGTTTTCTTTGAGACTGTGGTCCCAACTCTCTTCAGGTCATTGACCAGGTCCTGCCGTGTAGTTCTGGGCTGATCCCTCACCTTCCTCATGATAATTGATGCCCCACGAGGTGAGATCTTGCATGGAGCCCCAGACCGAGGGTAATTGACCGTCATCTTGAACTTCTTCCATTTTCTAATAATTGCGCCAACAGTTGTTGGCTTCTCGCCAAGCTGCTTGCCTGTTGTCCTGTAGCCCATCCCAGCCTTGTGCAGGTCTACAATTGTATCCCTGATGTCCTTACACAGCTGTCTGGTCTTGGCCATTGTGGAGAGGTTGGAGTCTGTTTGATTGAGTGTGTGGACAGGTGTCTTTTATACAGGTAACGAGTTCAAACAGGTGCAGTTAATACAGGTAATGAGTGGAGAACAGGAGGGCTTCTTAAAGAAAAACTAACAGGTCTGTGAGAGCCGGAATTCTTACTGGTTGGTAGGTGTTCAAATAGTTATGTCATGCAATAAAATGCTAATGAATTACTTAAAAATCATACAATGTGATTTTCTGGATTTTTGTTTTAGATTCCATCTCTCACAGTTGAAGTGTACCTATGATACCAATTACAGACCTCTACATGCTTTGTAAGTTGGAAAACCTGCAAAATCGGCAGTGTATCAAATACTTGTTCACCCCACTGTATCTGTCAATTGGACAGAGAGCTGTCTGCGCTCTTCACACAGGACTCCCTCAGGTGTCTCTGCAGGCATACGATTATTATAGATTTATTTCTTGGCTGTACCTGCGTGCGAGACGTTCCTCATTCTCTATCTGGCCTGT
Organism: Oncorhynchus clarkii lewisi; assembly: GCF_045791955.1. Lineage (NCBI taxonomy): Eukaryota > Metazoa > Chordata > Actinopteri > Salmoniformes > Salmonidae > Oncorhynchus > Oncorhynchus clarkii. The sequence continues at coordinate 28,856,692 of NC_092158.1, forward strand.
ACACCAGCACATTAACAGGGGAGCACTATTCATTAAACTAACAGTATGTCTGGAAGAGGCCAGTACGCAGGACAGCTACTGGCCAAAAGAAGAAATCCCTCTGTGAACATGTGAACAAACTGAAAATCCATTCATAAACTCATATTTCATTTCTAAAATGTCTTGTTTTCCTTCAAGACCAGTCTAAATTAAACATTACATCTAACTATTTATGAGCTGACAGCCTTATGCAGGATGAGGTAGCCTCTTTAGGAATGTGCTGAGATCAGTTCCCAAACCACCAATGCTATCCTACACATACGATCATAACGATACTTAAGTTGTATAGTAGAACTACAAAAGTGAAACTAGCCCCTCATACACTTATGCCGTTCTACTCGTGCATCAGCAGGGCAGTTTGTTAGCTGATGAAAACTGAGAGATGTTTGCCCAGGAATTGACACATTTGTATATTTTAAAAGTTATTGCATTCCTGAGAGCTTATTCACCATTGACAGGGAAACAAACAATGGCCTTATTGTGGGTTGGAGCTCAGCTAGAGCCCTGGTCCCTACCAGCCTGGCCAGGAGAGGAGAAGTACAGAGGCCTAGATCATCAGAACTCTTATGTGGGGCTCAGGTCCATAGCAGGATCCTGTCTAGGGCAGATACTGCCCTTCCTATCATTTGACCATATATAAACAGACTACTTATATTGTATAAATATGATGGTAAAATAAAAAAATAAAAATACCACTGTGTAATAAACATAATGTTTAATATATATAAAAAAAGAAAAAACTGCATATATTTAACTAGTCACAATGGAAGAATTACAATTTAAAAAACGGATCATATATATAGTGGAAAAAAATCCCCCTTCAAATATTAACATGGCACAAGAAAATTTCAAAAACTACAAACTTGCAATGAAAAAAACTAGATATGATTTTCTCACTGACGAAAGAACGATTCATGTTTAAATTTCATGTACGGAAGTAAATATTTTATATGATTCAGTTGACTTCTCAAAACACTAGAACTACACCACATTTATCTTTTCTGAACATTTTAGTTTTGAACATTTGTATACAGCGAATTTACATTATATGTTACTATCTGATATAGCCTACTCAATGAAATACTTGATCCTGATGTAACACTGGTGCCTGGTCCTTCAGACCAGGATTTTCCAAACTCGGTACTGGGGCCCGCCCTGGGTGTACTTTTAGTTATTTTCCCCTTACACTATACAGCTGATTCAAATCATCCGAGCTTGATGACAAGTTGATTATCTAAATCACCTGTGTAGCGATAGGGCAGAAGACGAAACGTGCACCCGGGGGGCGTGCCAGAACCGAGTTCAGGAAACCCTGCTTCAGACAATGTTGTCATCTTTGTTCTTATACCAGAAAGTTAGAATCCAACTAAATTGGCTGCATGTTTACCAGAACCATTTTGAGATATGTCTGATATTTAATACCACAATTATATAAATAATGATTACATTTATTTTAGTAGTTTAGCAGACGCTCTTATCAAGTGACTTACAGTTAGTGCATTCATCTTAAGATAGCTACCACATATCTCAGTCATCGTCAGTACATTTTTCCTCACTAAAGGAGCTATCAGCAAAGTCAGTGCTATTAGGGGGGAACAAGTCAAGTACAAGTGTTAGGGGGTGCTGTGGGATTATATAAGACGTTTTAATTAGGTTTAAATCTAATTCAAAAAGCATAACTGAACACAGGATTATCACATAATTACAATATCCCTATAGCTACAGTGACATAGTAACTTATTTCATTCCTATATATGTTAAATATTAGTATGGTGTTTTCATATTATTCCACTACTATATATATATAGTACACAAAAGAGATTAGTGAGTTATTTTAAATATCTATTTTGTCGTACTGTACCAAGTCGGTTTCCTCCCATTCCCCCTACTGTTATGCTCTGTTTATTAATGTGGTTGGGAACAGAAAGGGTGTGTAGTGGTTTATGGTAGTGGAGTGGAGGGGGTGTATGGATGTGTTCCTTCAAGAAACTCAGCAGTTTATGCTTCGGCCTCATTAGTCTTGTTTCTTACAGCTGATAACTGCTGCTCTCAAATGAGTTTAAATGTGGAGTAGACACATCTGTGAAGGCTTGGTCAAATCATGAGCTGTTTTTTTGCCTGTGTTCTTCACATTGTAAAGGATGTCCTCTGTGAGCATACATGGCGTTGGGTGGGGACGGGGTGAGTGACAGGTCCATAGAAGGGCTCAAGGTGTGTCTGTCACACATAGTTTTCCCGGTGGTTGATGAAGATGCGGTCCGTCCCATGCTGGTGACACACCCATTCCTGATAAGACAGTGGCTGATGGGAGGGGCTTCGGGGTTCCTGGTGCGCGAGCCTGGTGGGTGTTCTCTCTGCCATCTCAAACCGTTGATCAGCCCTGCGAGCCTGCAACACACAACAAAGAGGATAGGATGACACTCTCAGTCACTGTTGATATACAATAAACATGTCATATTCCAGAAATGTAAAAAACTTTCCATTTCAATCCTAAATATATGCAGCTTAAAAAGAATATCAAGATGTGTGAGTTGAAAAGGATGTTGTTTAGGTTGGCACTGAATCAGTAGAGAGGGGCTCACAAAGGAGAGATGCTAATTGGATGGAAAGGACTGTTCTCCCAGTAGTCCAAACAGACAGCAGCCATTGTTAGAAATACTAGACCCAAGCTCTACATACACAGATATTAATTTAATAACAGGGAGAAAAGAAACCTTGCTAGTGTGTGGTTTCAATAGTATTCTTGTCTGTGTGTGCATCTGATAAATTACTAAAATGTATATATTCTTGTAGTGTTATTTTCAGACATAACTGTAGTATACTGTAGTATTTACTGCAGTGTTTTGCAGACATGATAGTAGTATATTGTAGTAATTACTCATCAATTTTTTTTGACGTGTGGGCTTGAGGAAACTTACTTGACAAATACTAAAAGAGCAAATTTTCCCTAACCTGTAGGTAGGAAAGACTGGAGTCTGGATAGTTCAGAGCTACTGCTATTTTCTATAACATGTATGGAACACAATACAGCATATGGTCTATACATATGGTCTATTCTCAGTCATGGGTGGCACAAATTGGGATATGGGGGATGCGAATGGGTGGGGTATATGAAAATTAAATAATGTAGTATTACTATAGTAAAAAGGACTGTAGTGTTTTTGCGGACGTTACTGTAGTATTTACAATGCTATTCTACAGTATACTACAACATTCTATGTAATCCCTACACGATCGAGGGGGATACTTAAGCCATAAGGCATGATGGGGTGTGGTATTTGACCAATATACCACGACTAACTGCTGTTCTTACGCACAACGCAAAGTGGATTGCCTGGATACAGGCATTATACCACAAACCCCCAAGGTGCCTTATTGCTATTATAAACTATTTGCCAATGTAATTAGAGCAGTAAAAAGACATCTTTTGTCATACCCTTGGTATACGGTCTGATATACCACGGCTGTCAGCAAATCAAGAGAGAGACACTCAAGTGTTTTAGTACTATATCTCTTGACACAATGATGAAAATAATCATGGCCTCTAAACCTTCAAGCTGCATACTGGACCCTATTCCAACGAAACTACTGAAAAAGCTGCTTCCTGTGCTTGGCCATCCTATGTTGAACATAATAAACGGCTCTCTATCCACCGGATGTGTACCAAACTCACTAAAAGTGGCAGTAATAAAGCCTAACCTTGACCCAGAAAATATAAAAAACTATCGGCCTATATCGAATCTTCCATTCCTCTCAAAATTTTTAGAAAAGGCTGTTGCGCAGCAACTCACTGCCTTCCTGAAGACAAACAATGTATACGAATTGCTTCAGTCTGGTTTTAGACCCTATCATAGCACTGAGACTGCACTTGCACTTAAAATTACCTTTTAATGGCATCAGACCGAGGCTCTGCATCTGTCCTCGTGCTCCTAGACCTTAGTGCTGCTTTTGATACCATCGATCACCACATTCTTTTGGAGAGATTGGAAACCCAAATTGGTCTACACGGACAAGTTCTGGCCTGCTTTAGGTCTTATCTGTCGGAAAGATATCAGTTTGTCTCTGTGAATGGTTTGTCCTCTGACAAATCAACTGTAAATTTCGGTGTTCCTCAAGGTTCTGTTTTAGGACCACTATTGTTTTCACTATATATTTTACCTCTTGGGGGGACTTTCACTGCTTTCACTGCTATGCGGATGACACACAGCTGTACATTTCAATGAAACATGGTGAAGCCCCAAAATTGCCCTCGCTAGAAGCATGTGTTTCAGACATAAGGAAGTGGATGGCTGCAAACTTTCTACTTTTAAACTCGGATAAAACAGAGATGCTTGTTCTAGGTCCCAAGAAACAAAGAGATCTTCTGTTGAATCTGACAATCAATCTTAATGGTTGTACAGTCGTCTCAAATAAAACTATGAAGGACCTCGCCGTTACTCTGGACCCTGATCTCTCTTTTGACGAACATATCAAGACTGTTTCAAGGACAGCTTTTTTCCATCTATGTAACATTGCAAAAATCAGAAACTTTCTGTCCAAAAATTATGCAGAAAAATTAATCCATGCTTTTGTCACTTCTAGGTTAGACGACTGCAATGCTCTACTTTCCGGCTACCCGGATAAAGCACTAAATAAACTTCAGTTAGTGCTAAATACGGCTGCTAGAATCCTGACTAGAACCCAAAAAATTGACCATATTACTCCAGTGCTAGCCTCCCTGCACTGGCTTCCTGTCAAGGCAAGGGCTGATTTCAAGGTTTTACTGCTAACCTACAAAGCATTACATGGGCTTGCTCCTACCTATCTCTCTAATTTGGTCCTGCCGTACATACCTACACGTACGCTACGGTCACAAGACGCAGGCCTCCCAATTGTCCCTAGAATTTCTAAGCAAACAGCTGGAGGCAGGGCTTTCTCCTATAGAGCTCCATTTTTATGGAATGGTCTGCCTACCCATGTGAGAGACGCAAACTCGGTCTCAACCTTTAAGTCTTTACTGAAGACTCATCTCTTCAGTGGGTCATATGATTGAGTGTAGTCTGGCCCAGGAGTGTGAAGGTGAACGGAAAGGCTCTGGAGCAACGAACCGCCCTTGCTGTCTCTGCCTGGCCGGTTCCCCTCTTTCCACTGGGATTCTCTGCCTCTAACCCTATTACAGGGGCTGAGTCACTGGCTTACTGGTGGTATTTCATGCCGTCCCTAGAAGGGGTGGTTCACTTGAGTGGGTTGAGTCACTGATGTGATCTTCCTGTCTGGGTTGGCGCCCCCCCCCCTGGGTTGTGCCGTGGCGGAGATCTTTGTGGGCTATACTCGGCCTTGTCTCAGGATGGTAAGTTAGTGGTTGAAGATATCCCTCTAGTGGTGTGGGGGCTGTGCTTTGACAAAGTGGGTGGGGTTATATCCTTCCTGTTTGGCCCTGTCCGGGGGTATCATTGGATGGGGCCACAGTGTCTCCTGACCCCTCCTGTCTCAGCCTCCAGTATTTCTGCTGCAGTAGTTTATGTGTCGGGGGTTAGGGTCAGTTTGTTATATCTGGAGTACTTTTCATATCTTATCCGGTGTCCTGTGCTCTCTCTAATTCTCTCTTTCTCTCTTTCCCTCGGAGGACCTGAGCCGTAGGACCATGCCTCAGGACTACCTGGCATGATGACTCCTTGCTGTCCCCAGTCCACCTGGCCGTGCTGCTGCTCCAGTTTCAACTGTTCTGCCTGCGGCTATGGAATCCTGACCTGTTCACCGGACGTGCTACCTGTCACAGACCTATTATTTGACCATGCTGGTCATTTATGAACATTTTAACATCTTGGCCATGTTCTGTTATAATCTCCACCCGGCACAGCCAGAAGAGGACTGGCCACCCCTCATAGCCTGGTTCCTCTCTAGGTTTCTTCCTATGTTTTGGCCTTTCTAGGGAGTTTTTCCTAGCCAACGTGCTTCAACACCTGCATTGCTTGCTGTTTGGGGTTTTAGACTGGGTTTCTGTACAGCACTTTGAGATATCAGCTGATGTACGAAGGGCTATATAAATAAATTTGATTTGATTTGATTTGATCAACATTCAGGACTCGAACCACCCAGTTTATAATACAGTTTATCCCATGGCATTGTTGAATACTCCTTTCTGATTGACTTGAAGGGAATTCTAGTGTGTGCATTATTTCCCAATAACATACAGTATATTTGCACGGTATAATTCAATGGCTATAGATCATTTTTACAAGTTTTGTTTGACCTGCTTTTGAAAGCAAAAGTCGAATTGAAAACAGTATTGGTATTGCTGAATTCAGTTTTCATAATAGCAAGCTAGGATTGATGGTTTGGTAGGCTAAACTAGCAAGTATGTTTGTTTGGTTACCATGGCAACTACTGTTGCTATCTAGTAAACTTGCTAGCTACTTCAGTGGGTGTTGAACACATTTCAACGCTTGCACATCTTGGAACACACCTTCCATGTTGTTCATTATTTTCCATAGAATACATAGCCCATCGTTGATCATTCTTTCCGAGTAGTATAGCTAGTATTCTACAGTATACTACAAAATGATATACTTCTTTAAGTACTAATTACACATGATAAAGGGATACTACAGTGTATAGTATAGTATTCTCCAGTATACTACATTTCACTACAGTTTACTACAGAATTCTAAGTACTATAATATTCTGTAGTAAACTGTAGTATTTTTTCATGTGGGATGTTAGGAGCAGTGTGGTGTAGTACAACAACCCTAACCTAACCCTAGCTTCATATCTACATCACTGTTCAACCTTAACCCTTAACCACAACCCTAACCCCAGATGTAGCCCTAACCCTAGCACCACCTGCAACCCTACACATAATAAAGTGTATAGTTTTAATGTCACAGGCACAAGTACAGTGAAATGCCTTTCTTGCAAGTTCCAAACCCAACAATGCAGTAATCAATATCAATGTGGTACTAAAAATAACATAAGAGCAAAAACACACAATAAATAAAAATTAAGTAACAAGCTATTTACAGGGTCAGTTCCAATACCATAATTTACAATGTGCAGGAATATTGGAGTGATAGAGATAAATACTGCATGCATTGGGATATACAGTGCCTTGCGAAAGTATTCGGCCCCCTTGAACTTTGCGACCTTTTGCCACATTTCAGGCTTCAAACATAAAGATATAAAACTGTATTATTTTGTGAAGAATCAACAACAAGTGGGACACAATCATGAAGTGGAACGACATTTATTGGATATTTCAAACTTTTTTAACAAATCAAAAACTGAAGAATTGGGCGTGCAAAATTATTCAGCCCCTTTACTTTCAGTGCAGCAAACTCTCTCCAGAAGTTCAGTGAGGATCTCTGAATGATCCAATGTTGACCTAAATGACTAATGATGATAAATACAATCCACCTGTGTGTAATCAAGTCTCCGTATAAATGCACCTGCACTGTGATAGTCTCAGAGGTCCGTTAAAAGCGCAGAGAGCATCATGAAGAACAAGGAACACACCAGGCAGGTCCGAGATACTGTTGTGAAGAAGTTTAAAGCCGGATTTGGATACAAAAAGATTTCCCAAGCTTTAAACATCCCAAGGAGCACTGTGCAAGCGATAATATTGAAATGGAAGGAGTATCAGACCACTGCAAATCTACCAAGACCTGGCCGTCCCTCTAAACTTTCAGCTCATACAAGGAGAAGACTGATCAGAGATGCAGCCAAGAGGCCCATGATCACTCTGGATGAACTGCAGAGATCTACAGCTGAGGTGGGAGACTCTGTCCATAGGACAACAATCAGTCGTATATTGCACAAATCTGGCCTTTATGGAAGAGTGGCAAGAAGAAAGCCATTTCTTAAAGATATCCATAAAAAGTGTAATTTAAAGTTTGCCACAAGCCACCTGGGAGACACACCAAACATGTGGAAGAAGGTGCTCTGGTCAGATGAAACCAAAATTGAACTTTTTGGCAACAATGCAAAACGTTATGTTTGGCGTAAAAACAGCACAGCTCATCACCCTGAACACACCATCCCCACTGTCAAACATGGTGGTGGCAGCATCATGGTTTGGGCCTGCTTTTCTTCACCAGGGACAGGGAAGATGGTTAAAATTGATGGGAAGATGGATGGAGCCAAATACAGGACCATTCTGGAAGAAAACCTGATGGAGTCTGCAAAAGACCTGCGACTGGGACAGAGATTTGTCTTCCAACAAGACAATGATCCAAAACATAAAGCAAAATCTACAATGGAATGGTTCAATTATAAACATATCCAGGTGTTAGAATGGCCTAGTCAAAGTCCAGACCTGAATCCAATCGAGAATCTGTGGAAAGAACTGAAAACTGCTGTTCACAAATGCTCTCCATCCAACCTCACTGAGCTCGAGCTATTTTGCAAGGAGGAATGGGAAAAAATGTCAGTCTCTCGATGTGCAAAACTGATAGAGACATACCCCAAGCGACTTACAGCTGTAATCGCAGCAAAAGGTGGCGCTACAAAGTATTAACTTAAGGGGGCTGAATAATTTTGCACGCCCAATTTTTCAGTTTTTGATTTGTTAAAAAAGTTTGAAATATCCAATAAATGTCGTTCCACTTCATGATTGTGTCCCACTTGTTGTTGATTCTTCACAAAAAAATACAGTTTTATATCTTTATGTTTGAAGCCTGAAATGTGGCAAAAGGTCGCAAAGTTCAAGGGGGCCGAATACTTTCGCAAGGCACTGTATGATAAACAGAGAAGCAGTAGCATAAATTATGATTGTATGTGAGCATGTGTGTATGTGTGTAGAGTCAGTATAAATGTGTGTGCATGTTATGTGTGTTGTCGTGTCTTTACTATCATTAACTGAAGACTGATAGTTTTTATCAAAGATTCTCTGTAATTAGTATTACGCGATTAGACTGATTAATCATGTAACTGTAATTACTAGGAAGTCGGGGCATGTTATATAAATAATCAAATATCAAGCATTACTAGCAGGCCAACGCTCTGGTTAAACCGGATGTCCTCAGATGACTCTGGGCCCAGTATCCTCAGTCAAGTTTAGAGCCTACATTAAATAACATGATTATCCGAAGGACACATGGCTGCCATCACTCAAATATACTCCCCTGTAAACTACAAAGAACATCCTGCAACACTAACGAGCTTAGAGTGCCAAACTATTTCACTGACACTGATCCTTTCATGCACTCCTGCAAAAACAGGAAACACCTGAGCCTAAAGCAGACACTGCCAGTCCCCCTATCTCACGCTTCCTTGACACACAAACATTTCATCGCACGAACACACACACCTCACTCCCCCCTCTACTGGTCGGGTGCCAAGAGCAGAGGACTCTGCTGTGCACCAATGGGGCTCCTGCTCTGGCTAGAGCAGGCCCGCCTCCAACCTTCACCGACCAGTCAGAAGACAGAACTACAAGAATCAACCTACGTCATTCTATGTACAAAATCTGCTGCACACTCTGTTTAAGCACCCTTTTTCAGCTGACTCCTTCTGAGCCAAATGAATAGGGTCCGTGCACGTTAAACTGCTAGGACAAGATATCTTTGACCTTAATAAACTGCCTTTTTGCTATACTTGATTCCACTCTGTCCAGCGTCTTTATTTGGTCTCTTTCTCTCGTAGTTAAACATCAAAAGGCACCAAGGAAAAATATTCAGATTACAAAGTTATCATTTCCTAAAATAACTTTTCGGATGTTTTATCTGATCAATTAATGAATTATTTACTTTACCTCACGTTAGTCTCATTCCAAACGTCGTAAATTGTTGGTTATCTGCACGAACCCAGTCTTCACTATGAGTCATCCATACATCAATTGTCTTAAATAATTTATTTATTACTAACTAAGTAATTCACAGAAATGCATAAACAAACAAACAAACAAGGTAAATGTGGTTACATGAAATGATAGGAGAATGTGCCCTAGTGGACTAAACCGGCATGGTGGCTTCTTAGACAAAAGGGGAAGTGAGGGTCGACTAAGAAGTCACTACAGAGTGATAATTATAACAATTGAAATGCTAATCCTTTGCACATGAACGCTCACTCATTCGGGAACAATTGCAATCAATATATATATTTACGCTCAGTGTGTCGTCTTGATCGCTGGTGAAAAGTTAGTTTATTTTGTAGAATTGTCCGTCTCTCTCCCTTTCTCTCTCGGTTGTGGTTAGAGGGGATAGTTCAGAGTGACATTCATTAATTTGTTATAGAATGGGTGTTTCGGCGGTTGTCTTTCTTCGCGTTCAATGATACCGAATTCCTAGCTGCAGACTAGTAATTAATATCAAAGACTTGTTCTTATTCTGTCGGTATCGACAGTCTAAGAGTTTAACCACGTGGTATGGTTAAAAGATTCAGCAATGGTCTACAACCTTTGTACTCCGGTGATTGAGAGAAACATGGTCTGCAACCTTTAGCCATCTTGTAATTGAGGTAAGCTCGGTCTGCTGATCGAAAACCAGATTGGGGGTTTTATTCGGAAGGGCCGAAAAAGGGCTGTCCCAGGAGGCCTAACCCTAACTGGGCTCAGGGGCAGTCCTCTGATTTAGTTCAAATCAAAAGGGAATTGTATTTTTCTTCATTAAACAGTCCAAAATCATATTACACAATTTTACAAACAGTATCATACTCACTCATTCATCTTATACAACAATTAGATGTAAACCTCATATCTGAGGCTATTATATAAACAGCGTTATGGTAATGTGGCCACACCGTCTCCCATGAGCTTCCCCAAGTTGTAACAAACGGACCAGTTCGTAGCTGGATTCTTCACCGATTTTTTATACTTTCTCCGGAACATTACATTTGTTCATACCTCAAGTTCTGTGAGGTGGAAGGATTTCCTTTGTTCTCCATGAAAATCTACTCTCTCTATACTGTGTGGCCATGTGGCAGGGTCTTCTCAGGAATTTACGACCTCTCTGACCACAGCAACCTAGTTGAAGGAGGCAAAGGGGGAGGCAGGGAGAGGGGGATGGGGCTTGCTATACCCAAAGAGGCCAACGTCATGACAGTGTGTTGGAGTGTCAGTGTGCGTGAGTGTGTGAGTATTCCTGTGAGTATGCAGAGACAGTGCAAAAAAAATAAAAAAATACAAGGGTCAACTCAGATAGTCTGTGTAGCCATTATTTTAGCTATTTGGCAGTCTTATGGTTTGGGGATAGAAGCCTGTTGGTGTCAGATTTGATGCACCGGTACGGCTTGTCACGCAGAAGCAGAGAAAACAGTCTATGGCTTGGGTGGCTGGAGTATTTAACAATTGTACGGGCCTTCCTTTCACACCGCCTGATATAGAGGTCCTTGATGGCAGGGAGCATGACCCCAGTGATGTACTGGGCTGTCTGCACCACCCTCCGTAGTGCCATGCAATTGAGGGCGGTGCAGTTGTCATTCCAAGCAGTGATGCAGCCAGTCAAGATGCTCTTAATGGTGCAGCTGCATAACTTTTTAAGAATTTGAGGGCCCATACCAAACCTTTACCACTTCCTGAAAGGGAAGAGGAGCTGTCGCGCCTTCTACACAACTGTGCGCGTGTGAGTGGACCAATTTAAGTCCTTATTGATTTAGACCCTGAGGAACATGAAGCTCTCGACCCTCTGCATTGCAGCCCTGTTGATGTGGATGGGGGTATGCTTGCCACTCCGTTTCCTGTTGTCCACGATCAGCTCCTTGGTCTTACTGACGTTGAGGGAGAGGTTGTTGTCTCGGCACCACACTGCCAGGCCAGTGTGGAGATTGTTGCCAGTGATCAGGCCTAATACCTTTCATCAGCAATATTGATGATGGTTTGAGTTGTGTTTGGCCACTCAGTTGTGGGTGAAGAGGGAGTACAGGAGGGGATTAAGCACACACCCCTGTGGGGCCCCTGTGTTGAGGGTCAGCGTGGTGGAGGTGATGTTGCCTACCCTCACCACCTGGGGTTGGCCCTTCAGGAAATCCAGGATCTAGTTGCAGAGGGCGGTGTTCAATAATAGCAGTGTAGCAGTGCAGTGTTTACCTGTGACAGGGAGGCCACCTGTGGTGCATGGACAGCCAGAGGGATGGCTGGGGGTCTCTCTGTGTATGGAGGAGGCGGCTTGTGTGTTGGAGGTAGATCAATCCTGCAGGGAGACAGGAGAAAATAAAAAACATTTGATGTAATTCTTAAAATGTAAGCAGACAGTGACTAAAACTCACACCGTAAGACATATTATTGTGAGATGGCAAACCAGGTAATTGCAAAGTGGTTGGACCAGATTAATTAAATTGTTAGGAACGGTTTCCACTGTGAATTAAATCAATTGCAGACTAGAATTGACAGGTGCTAAGCCGGGTTAAATAGAATCATTAGGTTAACATCCATCCCTAATCAAGGCTCACCTCACGCTTGGCTTACCAATCAACCTAATCTCCTCCCACATCCTTCAAACCCCACTCAAGTTCCCCTCAACATCAATCCCCCTCCACCAGCAAAACACTGACCAACTCCCCTCCAATGGATCCTATTCTAAACACTAGTCGTAAAAACCATCCTCCTACTTCGCCTCACACAACCATCACAGCATCTTCACTCCACTACACTGTCAGCTCTTTCCTCTACACTTTACTCCTGTTTTGGAGAGATGTGGTATCATCTCTCTTGCTCTAACTCCAAATTGTTGTCCTTCACCCAGGTCATACAAACAGGGACATGTAATATTAGGCTGTGGATGTACTTCCTATTATTGTAGTGATGACCCTCACACTCCAGAGAATTGGAAAGCAGCTTGAGTTCATAGTTAATTTTTGCAACCTTCCCCCACTGATCAAAAACACATACACTTGGACCTGTGGTCATTTATTACCTCTCGTCATAATCATTGATTTCTAAAAAGATTGATCACCCTAAAGTGCATCCCTTATAACTGCCTTACTCCTAGGACTCCAGCTCCTTCTCTCCTACTTGGATGACACCTGGAGAGAAGACATGGTTGATGTATAGTTAATGAACTTGCGTGTGTTTCCCACAGTAGCCTGTGTGACAGTAGACTGCACCGGATCCATTAGGAGAAGACCTGGGCTTTAATGTGTGTGTGATGACAGAGAGGGATGAGGCCTGGAACCACTCAGCCGGGCCCACAGGGTCAATAGGGACGCCCTCAGGGGGACACAGCCGGGGTTACACTCAGGACGACCGCCTTTTTTTTGGCATCAGACACACACCAAGAAGGCCCAGAGTAGAGTAGACACACCCGTCTGGACCTGTGTGTGTGTGTGTGTGTGTGTGTGTGTGTGTGTGTGTGTGTGTGTGTGTGTGTGTGTGTGTGTGTGCGTTTGTGTGGTGTGTTTGAGTAGTCGAGTAATGTGGCACACACACACACACACACACACACACACACACACACACACACACACACACACACACACACACACACACACACACACACACACACACACACACACACACACACGCATGCAGGGACAGAAAGTATTTTTTTCCATTCGCACACAGCTGTTCAATACTGGGTTTCAGATCAGGGTCATGTTTCTTTTGGCCAGACTGGATGTATTAGAGTCTTCTCCAACAGTCAGACTGAGAATCTGCTCTCACACTCACCAGCTCCAAGGCCGTGGGGACAAACGGCTGTAGAATTCAAATGTGAAACTCCAGTGAAAGAGCCAGAGTCGAGATTTAACAAAGCGATCAGACTACTATCATAATGGTTAAATAACACCTTGGATCAATGGCGAAACTAGTGAAACAATCTAGGCTTATTATCACCATTATTATCAGGATTAAACTAGTGCTCTTAATCAGAAACTGCTAGAATGTAAGGATAGGGTTTGGGTGAGTAAGTGTCAAGCATACATTCAGTTGAAGTCGAAAGTTTACATACACTTAGGTTAGAGTCATTAAAACTCGTTTTTCAACTCCTCCAAAAATGTCTTGTTAACAAACTATAGTTTTGGCAAGTCGGTTAGGACATCTACTTTGTGCATGACACAAGTCATTTTTCCAACAATTGTTTACAGACAGATGATTTTACTTATAATTCACTGTATCACAATTCCAGTGGGTCAGAAGTTTACATAAACTAAGTTGACTGTGCCTTTAAACAGCTTGCAAAATTCCAGAAAATTATGTCATGGCTTTAGAAGCTTATGATAGGCTAATTGACATCATTTGAGTTAATTGGAGGTGTACCTGTGGATGTATTTCCAAGCCTACCTTCAAACTCAGTGGGAAAATGGTCAAATCAAAAGAAATCAACCAAGACCTCAGAAAAAAATTGTAGACCTCCACAAGTCTGGTTCATCCTTGGAAGCAATTTACAAATGCCTGAAGGTACCACATCATCTGTACAAACAATAGTACCCAAGTATAAACACCATGGAACCACGCAGCCATCTTACCGCTCAGGAAGGAGACGCTTTCTGGCGTCTAGAGATGAACCTACTTTGGTGCGAATGGGGAAAATCAATCCAAGAACAACACCAATGGACCTTGTGAAGATGCTGGAGGAAACAGGTACAAAAGTATCTATATCCACAGTACAACGAGTCCTATATCGACATAACCTGAAAGGCCGCTCAGCAAGGAAGAAGCCACTGCTCCAAAACCGCCATAAAAAAGCCAGACTACGGTTTGCAACTGCACATAGGAGCAAAGATCGTACTTTTTGGATAAATGTCCTCTGGTCTGATGAAACAAAAATAGAACTGTTTGGCCATAATGACCATCGTTATGTTTGGAGGAAAAAGGTGGAGGCTTGCAAGCCGAAGAACACTATCCCAACAGTAAAGCACGGGGGTGGCAGCATCATGTTGTGGGGGTGCTTTTCTGCAGGAGGGACTGGTGCACTTCACAAAATAGATGGCATCATGAGGGAGGAAAAGTATGTGGATATATTGAAGCAACATCTCAAGACATCAGTCAGGAATTTAAAGCTTGGTCACAACTTATTGTGTGAAGCTTGTGGAAGACTACCCAAAACGTTTGACCCAAGTTAAGCAATTTAAAGGCAATGCTACCAAATACTAATTGAGTTTATGTAAACTTATGACCCACTGGGAATGTGATGAAAGAAATAAAAGCTGAAATAAATAATTCTCTCCACTATTATTCTGCCATTTCACATTCTTAAATAAAGTGGTGATCCTAACTGACCTAAGATTCCTAGGATTAAATGTCAGGAATTGTGAAAAACGGAGTTTAAATGTGTATAAGGTGTATGTGCTAACTTCCAACTTCAACTGTATAATCAAACACACACGCACGCACGCACGCACGCACGCACACACACACACACACACACACAGAAAGATCCAAACAACCCCACCTCCCGCAAGCTGAGAGGGTCTCCATAGGCTTTATCCTAAACTGCTACAATGACAGATGAATGAGAGCCTTTTAGCAGGACTGTCTACAGCCCAACAACTCCCATTCTCTCTATTGTAATGTACATTAATGTAATGTATTGTACATTCATGTATTAATTGATGTACATTATTCTGTATTGTAGTTGAACCCTCCCCTGCATGCAATGTTTAACAGTGTGCAATGTACGTTAATAAAGGCTGTAGAACCACAGACTGATTGTTCCCATATCAGACACATCCTCCTCAGCTCACTGTGTTTATCTCTGTCTCCCTCATGAAGAACATCATCTGGGAGTGATGCTCTGCTAGGATCCGCCCACTTCTATGGAACGGGAGCGGCTGATTGGCCAGCTCGTCCCGGGTGTCAGAAACTGAATCTGTGAATGGACGGTGAGGAAATGCAGACAGACAGGGGAGGTGTGGGATTGAGGAGGCCTTTCATGAACAAAAGGGAAACAGAGATTATGTAATCCCTGTGGGGATAGAGATGCCGGGTGGATCTCCATATCTATGCTGTAATAGGAGGATAAACCAATGAGAAAAACATGCTATTGTTTTGCTTCACATCCTGTATTGGGAAATGTATGCATTTGTGTGTGTCTGACATAAAACCTCATCCTAAAAGGAGGACAGGAGGACACACAGATATGAGTTTAAATATTATACCAGCCACTTCTTTTGTGGCTTCCAAATCACTAGAATCAACTTAATCACTAGAATCCACCTACACACACATGGTCAGATGCCAGTCACAGACCTCTTGGGCAGGGAGTGACCCAACTCTCATGTACTGTAAATAATTTAATCTAAAAGTTCCTTCCTTCTCCTTGCCCCAACGTTAACATGAGCGCAGGTCTAGCAATAGAAACTTACTCATCTAAACAAGACAAGGAACTCCTGCCAAGACTGCAATTACCTGTCACACCTCAACTTTATACCACCACCTCTTTACTTCCCTGCACCAGACTCCATTTTATGGTACACTGCAGTGGAATGACACAAAACGCAGTATGTGTAGGAAAGCCCTTTGGATTTGAGATAGACTGTATGCTGATATGATACAGTCACAAAACATATCAGTTGATGATATAACTCATGGCTTAATTGATTAGCTACTGCCGTAGTATACGGTGACATCACTTTAACTCACATTTTGTCTGTGTACGCTGGGGGCGAGGTCTTCCGTGCGGTGAGGATGATGATGGTGAAGACGGCAATGAGGAAGAGGGCGAGGACCGCCCCCATCACTGCCCCCGCCACGGTAATGGAGTTGTACCTCTGTTCCTGAGACTGGTCTGGAAAAGAACACAGACGGATGATATGAAACAGCACAGACACAACACCACGTAATAGAGCAGTGTGGATATCATGCAGAAATAAGTGAGAATATACAAATCCAGGAACATTCTAAGAGTGTAACTGGAGGTTTAAGAGGCTATGTGTGATGTCTGTGTGTGATGTGTGTGAGAGCGAGAGAGTTTGTTGTGTGCTGCAGGCAGGTTACTTGCTCTGTCTCCCAGCAGTGCTAACTACAGTAACAGTTTAATTAGGGGCTCCGTGCTGCTCCTGCTGAAGGCTCTACCCTGCAGGTCTCCAATACTTAACTTGGCCTCATTCACATTTCACCTCAACCTCCATCTTTCTCTATCAGTCTTTCTCCCTGATCCTGTGAATGTAAGGTGGCTTGGCAACCTCTCTCTGTTAACTCTGTTAGATTACATGCTCGTTATCCATGTTGGGGGTCCAGAGAGGGGGATTAGCAATAATGATGATTAATTAAGATGAATTAAATTCACAGAACCCTGGCCTGTGGCCAGTGAGGTGGGGAGGGCACTTATACAACCTAGTGGCATACACACAACTTTTATGGGGCCCGGTTGAACATAACAGTGTGGTTGCTTATTAGTTAGTGGCATGAAAGAGGGCTGATAGGGAGAGAGAGAGAGAGATCCTATGAGCTGTGAGTGGGGTGGTGATGTCGGAGACAGGTCTGTAGGTGAGAGGAGAGTGTTGCATGGTGTGTTGTTGTCCATGTTTAACTTTTCCATGACCAACACCTTTAAGAGGATCAGATAGTAAAAGAGACAAGAACCGCCAAGGTTATAAAACTCCATCCTGGCAATGCATTCCAAAACTACAAACTGACCCAGGCAGAGGGTTAAACCTCTCAGGGTTTCAATGTTTCGCTCAATCTCCTAATCCACTGGTTTCAGAAGAGTGCTAAATGCTGACAGAGAGCCAATCCCAATCCCCCTGAAAGGCCAGAAGGAAGCAGAAGTTTACGACCGAATCCCGCTCCTAACCCAGTTTAGGTCAGGGCGACCCTCAGAGGTGACTGAACACACCTCACTGACCTATAGAGGTCAAACTGAGGGTGGGAGGGGTCAGAGGATGCCCCCTGAGACAGTCACCCACCCTAAAATCACCACAAGTAAGGTCAAGGGTCACATGGTTACTGGGACAACAGCTAGCCATGAGGGAGCAGATGCTCATGTAGAGGGCGGGTCAGATGGAACGAGGAGGCGGGACAGGAAGAGTGTGGGTGGTCGTGGTCTGTCACCCTCTCAAGCATCTGTCCCTATCAGACACCAGCTAGCAGCACAGTCGGGCACAGTCCTGGTGGTCCCCATTACTCTGTTTGTTACAGTCGAGCTCAATCTTTATTTAAGAACTGATTACTAAATTAAATCTTTTCACATTCATTTAGAATGTGCCCTACCCTGCTGTCTGCACTGCGGGTTGTCGAATCTGGTTCGTAAAGTATCACTAGAATCTCTTCATATCTGCTGAAGGTGATAAGACAAATCATTGAATATATGTGTTAATTGGGGGTTTCAATGCAATTCAAGCATAACAGACTGAAACTGTTGGAGAGCTGGTGTTAAATTAACATTCCGGTCAGTACTATAGTATTAGGCCAAGGTGAGACCTTGAACAACTTTCATAGACTAACTACTGAAAGAAGAGCAGATCTATAACGTTGCACGCTGAGAGCCAGGAAGCAAGCTCAGGGATTGAGTGTATTAATAAATAAACACACCATAACACAAAATAAGAAACACGTACAATGCACAGACATGAAACAGAAACAATGACGCCTGGGGAAGGAACCAAAGGGAGTGACATGTATAAGGCAGGTAATCAAGGAGGTGATGGAGTCCAGGTGAGTGTCATAATGCGTGTAACGATGGTGACAGGTGTGTGCCATAACGAGCAGCCTGGTGACCTAGAGGCCGGAGAGGGAGCACACATGACAAGATAAAAAAGAATAAGAAATTCTGGAAAAGCTGTGTCCTGATGACATACAGTGCCTTCAGAAAGTATTCACACCCCTTGACTTTTTCTGCATTTAGTTGGGTTACAGCTGGAATTTCAAATGGATTAAATTTAGATTTTATTTGTCACTGGCCTATACACAATACCCCATAAGTGGAATTATTATTTTCGAATTTTTGACTAATTAATAAAAACGAAAAGCTGAAATGTCTTTAGTCAATAAGTAAGTATTCAACCCCTTTGTTATGGCAAGCCTACATAAGTTCAGAAGTATACATGTGCTTAACTAGTCACATACTGTAATAAGTTGCAGAAACTCTGTGTGCAATAATAGTGGTTAGCATGATTTTTGAATGACTATCTCATCTCTGTACCCCACACATACCATTATCTCTAAGGTCCCTCAGTCGAACAGTGAATTTCAAACACAGATTCAACCCCAAAGACCAGGGAGTTTTTCCAACGCCTCACGAAGAAGGGCACCTATTGAAGACATTGAATATCCCTTTGAGCATGGTGAAGTTATAAATTGCACTTTGGATGGTGTATCAGTACACCCAGTCACTACAAAGACAAAGGCGTCCTTCCTCAGCTGCCGGAGAGGAAGTTTAACTGCTCAGGGATTTCACCATGAGGCCAAAAGTGACTTTAAAACAGTTACAGAGTTGAATGGCTGTGACAGGAGAAAACTGAGGGTGGATCAACAACATTGTAGTTACTCCACAATACTAACCTAATTGACAGAGTGAAAAGAAGGAAGACTGCACAGAATAAAAATATTCCTGTTTGCAATAAGGCACTAAAGTAAAACTGCAACAAATGTGGCAAAGTAATTAACTTCATGTTCTGAATACAAAGCTTTATGTTTGTGGCAAATCCAGCACAATACATCACTGAGTACCAGTCTTCATATTTTCAAGCATGGTGGTGGCTACATCATGTTATGGGTTTGCTTGTTATCGGAAAGGACTAGGGAATTTTTTCGGGATAAAAATGAACAGAATAGAGCTAAGAACAGGCAAAATCTCTGCCCCCCAAGGTAACTGCCCCCTGGTTTAGATGTGCTCTTCTGCTCTTATTTTCCCTATAAAAAATGTCTTGACTTACTTTTGATACTAGCCTATTAAAGTTAAGAAACGTTTCTGAAAGTTTGGTATGGTGTGGCTATGATTAAGCTTTAGCTACCATAGGCCTATGAAATGAAGGCACTGCACCCCAGCGTTCCAACTGATTCTGACAGTTGAAGTAGAGGTGAAGACTGGTTCAGGTCTACCAGAGTTGAATCATTTTTTACTTTTACACCTTTTTTTCTCCTCAATTTCGTAGTATCCAATTGGTAGTTAGAGTCTTGTCTCATCGCTGCAACTCCCGAACAGACTTGGGAGAGGCGAACGTCGAGAGCCATGCGACCAAAATATAACCCAACCAAGCCGCACTGCCCACTTAACCCAGAAGCCAGCTGCACCAATGTGTCAGAGGAAACACCGTACACCTGGCGACTGTGTCAGCTTGCATGCGCCCGGCCCGCCAGAGAAGTCACTAGAGCCCGATGGGATGAGGACATCCTTGCCAGCCAAACCCTCCTCGGGGACTCCCATACACAGCCTGCTGCAACAAAGCCTGGACTTGAACCAGGATCTCTAGTGGTACAGCTAGCAACTGCGATGCAGTGCCTTAGAATACTGCGCCACTCAGGAGGCTCCCTGGCCTACCAGTTACTACTATAGTCAAACAATATAATGCTCATCTTTCTACAAAATATTTGGATCGAAAATGTACAAATGACCCTCCTTCTGTACGTCTATATCTCTATAGCAGATTCAGTAGTCACCTGACAAAATAAATGCATGTTGGTGTAGCATGCCAACGGCATATCTCTATCTCTCTGGGGATAGGCCGAAGCTTCTCTTCCTTTACATAGGCTATATATTTACAGTACCAGTCAAAAGTTTGGACACACCTACTAATTCCAGGGTTTTTCTTTATTTTTACTATTTTCTACATTGTACAATAATAGTGAAGACATCACAACTATGAAATAACACATATGGGTGGCTACTTTGAAGAATCTAAAATCTTAAATATATTGGGATTTGTTTAACACTTCTTTGGTTACTACATGATTCCATATGTGTTATTTCATAGTTTTGATGTCTTCACTACTATTCTACAATGTAAATTGTAAAAATAAATAAAAACCCTTGAATGAGTGGCCAAACTTTTGACTGGTACTGTATATATTTATTAAAATATGAATAACATACAGTTGACATCTAAGTCTTGCACCTAAACCTTGCATGCAATGCCCTGATACATTTAGTGTTCAAATATTTGACAGCTGAACTGTGAGGTGGACACTTATTGTTTTAGGAAAGCAGTCTAAACCCTTGCTACAGACTACTGTAGCTCTGCTGTAGGCACTTGTATTGATAACTTTGACACCTTCTGGAAACAGAAGATACTCTACAGGAATGACGGAGTCCATCCAAATCATCTTGGCTCCTGGACACTGTCCTTGCATTTCAAGGCTGTGTTGAAACAATGACTGGTAAAAGAATCCGAGACCAGCTCAGTTCATTCCTACCATTGTGACAATGAGTCATCATAATGCTGCATCAAATGTACATGAACTTAGGGGCATTGACAAACACAATGTAAGTAATTTGATTTATGTACCCCTAATTGCACCGAATACATCTGTTGATCCTACAGCTATTGTAAGCAGTAATCATGAGCCTATAAACTAGAGTTACACTGTTAGCACTGAGGTGGTGTGCAATAGTAGGAAGACCACTTTATGCAGCTCACGCTGTTCTATCAGCTCCAATGTAAATAACATAAGTAAGTCTACCTCTGATACGCTTCCCAGTAAAGCATTAAAAACAATCAAGCAACCCAGAAAAGTGCTAAAAATAGCCCATATTAACATACAGTGGGGCAAAAAAGTATTTAGTCAGCCACCAATTGTGCAAGTTCTCCCACTTAAAAAAATGAAAGAGGCCTGTAATTTTCATCATAGGTACACTTCAACTATGACAAAATTAGGAAAAAAAATCCAGAAAATCACATTGTAGGATTTTTACTTGAATTTATTTGCAAATTATGGTGGAAAATAAGTATTTGGTCAATAACAAAAGTTTATCTCAATACTTTGTTATATACCCTTTGTTGGCAATGACAGAGGTCAAACGTTTTCTGTAAGTCTTCACAAGGTTTTCACACACTGTTGCTGGTATTTTGGCCCATTCCTCCATGCAGATCTCCTCTAGAGCAGTGATGTTTTGGGGCTGTTGCTGGGCAACACGAACTTTCAACTCCCTCCAAAGAGTTTCTATGGGGTTGAGATCTGGAGACTGTCTAGGCCACTCCAGGACCTTGAAATGCTTCTTACGAAGCCACTCCTTTGTTGCCCGGGCGGTGTGTTTGGGATCATTGTCATGCTGAAAGACCCAGCCACGTTTCATCTTCAATGCCCTTGCTGATGGAAGGAGGTTTTCACTCAAAATCTCACGATACATGGCCTCATTCATTCTTTCCTTTACACGGATCAGTCGTCCTGGTCCCTTTGCAGAAAAACAGCCCTAAAGCATGATGTTTCCCCCCCCATGCTTCACAGTAGGTATGGTGTTCTTTGGATGCAACTCAGCATTCTTTGTCCTCCAAACACGACGAGTTGAGTTTTTACCAAAAAGTTATATTTTGGTTTCATCGACCATATGACATTCTCCCAATCTTCTTCTGGATCATCCAAATGCTCTCTAGCAAACTTCAGACGGGCCTGGACATGTACTGGCTTAAGCAAGGGGACACATCTGGCACTGCAGGATTTGAGTCCCTGGCGGCGTAGTGTGTTACTGATGGTAGGCTTTGTTACTTTGGTCCCAGCTCTCTGCAGGTAATTCACTAGGTCCCCCCGTGTGGTTCTGGGATTTTTGCTCACCGTTCTTGTGATCCTTTTGACCCCACGGGGTGAGATCTTGCATGGAGCCCCAGATCAAGGGAGATTATCAGTGGTCTTGTATGTCTTCCATTTCCTAATAATTGCTCCCACAGTTGATTTCTTCAAACCAAGCTGCTTACCTATTGCAGATTCAGTCTTCCCAGCCTGGTGCAGGTCTACAATTTTTTTCTGGTGTCCTTTGACAGCTCTTTGGTCTTGGCCATAGTGGAGTTTGGAGTGTGACTGTTTGAGGTTGTGGGCAGGTGTCTTTTATACTGATAACAAGTTCAAACAGGTGCCATTAATACAGGTAACGAGTGGAGGACAGAGGAGCCTCTTAAAGAAGAAGTTACAGGTCTGTGAGAACCAGAAATCTTGCTTGTTTGTAGGTGACCAAATACTTATTTTCCACCATAATTTGCTAATAAATAAATTAAAAATCCTACAATGTGATTTTCTGGATTTTTTCTCTCATTTTGTCTGTCATAGTTGAAGTGTACCTATGATGAGAATTACAGACCTCTCTTATCTTTTTAAGTGGGAAAACTTGCACAATTGGTGGCTGACTAAATACTTTTTTGCCCCACTGTATGTAGCCTAAGAAACAAAATCCATGAAGTCAATAACTTGCTTGTAACAGATGACATTCATATTCTGAAACTCACTGAGATAATAACTTTGCTGATACAGTGGTAGCAATACATGGTTATAACATCTACCGAAAAGACAGAAATGCCAACGTAAGCGGTTTTGCGATCTATATTCAGAATCACATTCCTATAAAGCTTAGAGACGATCGAATGTTTAATACTGTTGAAGTAATATGGCTACAGGTTCATCTGCCTCACATAAAGCCCATTCTTGTGGGAAGCTGCTATAGACAACCAAGTGCTAACAGTCAGTATCTGGATAATATGTGTGAAATGCTTGATAATGTATGTGATATCAACAGAGAAGTATACAGTCTACATACACTTAGGTTGGATTCATTAAAACTCGTTTTTCAACCACTTCACAAATTTCTTGTTAACAAACTATAGTTTTGGCAAGTCGGTTAGGACATTACTTTGTGCATGACACAAGTAATTTTTCCAACAATTGTTTACAGACAGATTATTTCACTTATAATTCAATGTATCATAATTCCAGTCGATCAGAAGTTTACATAAACTAAGTTAACTGTGCCTTTAAACAGCTTGGAAAATTCCAGAAAATTATGTCATGGCTTTAGAAGCTTATGATAGGCTAATTGACATCATTTGAGTTAATTGGAGGTGTCCCTGTGGATGTATTTCAAGGCCTACCTTCAAACTCAGTGGGAAAATTGTAAAATCAAAAGAAATCAGAAAAAAATTGTAGACCTCCACAAGTCTGGGGGGGGGGGGGGGGGGGGGGGGGTGCAAGCTGAAGAACACCATCCCAACCGTGAAGCACGGGGGTGGCAGCATCATGTTGTAGGGGTACTTTGCTGCAGGAGGGACTGGTGCACTTCACAAAATAGATGGCATCATGAGGCAGTAAAATTATGTGGATATATTGAAGCAACATCTCAAGACATCAGTCAGGAAGTTATAGCTTGGTCGCAAATGGGTCTTCCAAATGGACAATGACCCCAAGCATTCCAAAGTTGTGGCAAAATGGCTTAAGACAACAAAGTCAAGGTGTTGGAGTGGCATCACAAAGCCCTGAAATTTTGTGGGCAGAACTCAAAAAGCATGTACGAGCAAGGAGCCCTACAAACCTGACTCAGTTACAGCAGCTCTGTCAGGAGGAATGGGCCAAAATTCACCCAACTTATTGTGGGAAGCTATTGGAAGGCTGCCCGAAACGTTTGACCCAGGTTAAACGATTTAAAGGCAATGTTACCAAATACTAATTGAGTGATGTAAACTTCTGACCCACTAAGAATGTGATGAAAGAAATAAAAGCTGAAATAAATCATTCTCTCTACTATTATTCTGACATTTCACATTCTTAAAACAAAGTGGTGATCCTAACTGACCTAAGACAGGACATTTTTACTTGGATTTAATGTCAGGCATTGTGAAAAACTGAGTTTAAATGTATTTGGCTGAGGTGCATGTAAACTTCCGAATTCAACTGTATTTCTTGGTGATTTAAAACAGTATCCAAATCCATAGGATGTAGTGATCACAATATAATAGCCATATCTAGGAAAACGGACATTTCCAAAGGCTGGGCCTGATACAGTGTTTAAGAGGTCATACAAGACGTTTTGTAGTGGTTCAAATGTTGATGATGTAAAGAATATTTGCTGGTCTGTGGTGTGTAATGAGGAGCAACCAGACGATGCACTTGATGCATTTATGAAACTACTTACTCCAGTTACTAATAAGCACGCACCCATTAAGAAAATGACTATAAAAACTGTTAAATCCCCTTGGATTGATGAGGAATTAAAAAAATGTATGGTTGAGAGGGATGAGGCAAAAGGTATGGCAATTAAGTCTGGCAGCCCAACTGATTGGTAAACATACTGCAAATTAAGAAATCATGTGACTAAACTAAAAAAAAGAAACTACACTATGAAACAAAGATAAATTATATAAATAATGATAGTAAAAAGCCTTGGGGCACCTTAAATGAAATTTTGGGGGAAAAAACTTGGCTCCTTCATTTATTGAATCGATGTCTCATTCATCACAAAGCCCACTGATATTGCAAACTACTTTAATTACTTTTTCATTGGCAAGATAAGCAAACTTAGTTATGACATGCCAACAACAAACGCTGACACTACACATCCAAGTATATCGGACCAAATTATGAAAGACAAGAATTGTACTTTGAATTCCGTAAAGTCAGTGAGGAAGAGGTGAAAAAAATATGATTGTCTATCAACAACGACAAGCCACCAGGGTCTGACAATCTAGATGAAAAATTACTGAGGATAATAGCAGACGATATTGCCACTCCAATTTGCCATATCTTCAATTTAAGCCTACTAGGGAGCGTGTGCCCTCAAGCCTGGAGGGAATCTAAAGTCATTCAGTTACCCAAGAATGGTAAAGCCCCCTTTACTGGCTCAAATAGCCAACCAATCAGCCTGTTACCAACCCTTAGTAAACTTCTGGAAAACATTGTGTTTGACCAGATACAATGCTCTTTTACAGTAAACAAATTGTCAACAACAAATTGACAATTTCAGCATGCTTATAGGGAAGGACACTCAACAAGCACAGCACTTACACAAATGACTGATGATTGGCTGAGAGATATTGATGATAAAATGATTGTGGGGGCTGTCTTGTTAGACTTCATTGCAGCTTTTGAAATTATTGATCATAGTCTGCTGCTGGAAGAACTTATGTGTTATGGCTTTACACCCCCTTCTATAATGTGGATAAAGAGTTACTTGTCTAACAGAACACAGAGGGTGTTATTTAATGGAAGCCTATCAAATATAATCCTGTTAGAATCAGGAATTCCCCAGGGTAGCTGTTCAGGCTCCTTGCTTAATTTTTTTTTTACTATCGACATGCCACTAACTTTGAGTAAAGCCAGAGTTTTTTATGTATGCGGATGACTCAACACTATACACGTCAGCTACTACAGCGACTGAAATAACTGCTACACTCAACAAAGAGCTGCATTTAGTTTCAGAGTGGGTGGCAAGGAATAAGTTAGCCCTAAATATTTCTAAAACTAAAAGCATGTTATTCGGAACAAAACACTCCCCAAACCTCAACTAAATCTTGTAATAAATAATGTGGAAATTGAGCAAGTTGAGATGACTAAACTGCTTGGAGTTATTTGTAGAACGTAAACTGTCATGGTCAAAACATATTGATGCAGCAGTAGCTAAGATGAGAAGTCTGTCTTAACAACACTATCAACAAGGCTGGTCCTACAGGCCCAAGTTTTGTCGCACCTTGACTACTGTTCAGTTGTGTGGTCAGGTGCCACAAAAAAGGACTTGGCTCAGAACAATTGGCTCAGAACAAGGCAGCACGGCTAGCCCTTGGATGTACACAGAGAGCTAATATTAATAATATGCATGTCAATCTCTCCTGGCTGAAAGTGGAGGAGAGATTGACTTCATCACTACTTTTACTTATGAGAGGTATTGACATGTTGAATTCACCGAGCTGTCTGTCTAAACTACTGGCACACAGCTCGGACACCCATATATACCCCACAAGACATGCCACAAGAGGTCTCTTCTTCTCTTCTTGTTTCTAGGATATTTTTAAGGACACGTAAATGTGGCTCATTTGGCCAACATCCCTCGTTTATTGATCTGGTTGGATCTGAATGCATGTGTCCATTACATTTCTCGAATGTCTGGTAAATTTAAATTTGTGTTTTCCAGTGCCAGATTTTCCTAAAGAAAACTTTGTTTTATGAAGATTTTAGAATATTCACATGAAAAGACATCTTCAATTGGATGAAAACTTTGCTATAGACACCCTATAGACTCTGGGAAGTGCGCTATTCCAGTGTCACTTTGATTATGCCTGCACATCATCGTTCACCATCAGCCCCAAACATCTAAAGAATAAGCTATCCAACCAAACAAGCTTGTAAGAATTGCACTTTAACTCCCCCCTCATGCTCATCTGGAGGTTGAGCAGTTTTTCATCTCTATCTCTGTAATGTGTCTGTATCTATGTAATTGTATATGTATTTACGTAAAAATAAAATAGGGACCACAACGGAAATAAGTCCCTGAATTTATTGTGCAATCCTGGTCACTTAAAAAAATCTTGGTGTATATATATTTTTTATTTATTTACCGACAAGTAGAATCAATCAATGAATCAATCCAAACTGTGCAGCGCCCAATTGATGAATGGAAATAGGCATCTAAAAAGGTGAATGTCATTCGGAGATTGTCAAGCCAAGCCTTCGATACTGGGTAAGCCTACAAGGTAGGGAGGGATGTATTTTCTGTTTCTCGAGACTTCCATATTGTGATCTTGAAAACGCAAACCATGATATAGAAGTGCCCGAAGTCGGTATGCTTTGTTTATTGGTTGTGTGGAGCACTGGCACAGAAAGACGTTGGTGGAAAATTTGTTGCATAAATGTTATGTAATTATAAATATGGCATCAAAATGTTGAAAACCTGATTTCCCCCTAGCTGATCATTATCTGCAACAGCTCTGATTGTAGTGCAATGTTTACAGGCAGGGAAAGTGAGTTCTTCTGTGGTGGTCAGAGAACCTTCAGGCCCCTAGTCCTGCGTAGCATTGACTGCGTCACAAAAGCATGCTGAAGTGGCAAAGTTGATATCCACGTTTACAAACACAGGGTCCCTACAGTTGTCATTTGTGGTCGTAAACATGTTTAGTTAATTATATGAGGGGGGGCGGTGTTCAATGTATTTAACAGTACAAGAGGGTCATGTGAAAATATTTGCAACTTTGAGGAGTGGGGGTGCATTTTTTCTTTTAGGACACCTTGAGTTGGATCAACCCTGTACATTTTGATCTGTCCCTTAGAGACTTACCCAGAAAGACTCACAGATGTAATCGCTGCCAATGATGATTCTAACATCTATTGACTCAAGGATGTGAATCCTTATGTTAATGAGGTATTTCTTTATTTCATTTTCAATACATTTGCAAAAGTTTTCACTTTGTCATTATGGGGTATTGTGTGTAGGTTGGTGAGAATGCATTTCATTTCGTCCATTTAGAATTCAGGCCGTAACACAACAAAATGTGGAATAAGTCAAGTGGTATGAATACTTTCTGACGGCACTGTACACAATGCCAAGGTCACAATGACGTGATTTCTCCACCCTCCTATACAACAGGCAGCTTATCATAATTGGCAATTTCATGTCTGATGGCCAATTCTCTAATGTTCTTCAACAGCCCCTTTAACCTTGCTCTCCCCTCACTCCCTTGCGCTTTTTTTCTCTCGGTGTGCAGGTATAGGCGGTGGAGCCCTGAGGGAGCCTGCCTCTGTCACCAGCTCCAGATAAGACTGTTGCCATGGGGACAGAGTCAATGGCTCAGAGAGGGGAGACTCGGGGCAGACATAAACACTGTTTGATTTCACCAGCTGTGAGACACTGGGAGAGATGCACAGGGGGAATTCACAAAGGAGACAAGCTGTAGATGGGAGCAGGGGGCAATTTCTGTTCTGTCACAAAGTCAGATGAGAGAGGTCAAAGAGAACCAGAGAGGGGAGAGAGACAAAAGACAAGAGAGGGCTTCTTGATCTCTGCTAACTTCTACAAAAAGCAGGTGGAGACAGGCTGAGGAAGACAGGGGAGGAGAGAAAGAGATGGGCAGCAGTCAAATAGAGCAAAAAATAAATAAAATCTCATATTGAAACGCTGGCTAGCGACAGTGACACGATAGAGTGTGTGCGCACAATGACTGTGTTCGAAAGCATCAACAACATGCTGGACCACAGCTGTACTGTACTGATCTAGAAATAATATTGAGTAGTCATCTATAATGAAAGGTGATTTGTAGATTTGTCAGTCTCTACAAGCCTATAAAGTCGGCTGAAATGGCGAAAGTGGCCAGTGATTCACAGGAGCTCAGGCTGTAAAATGAGTGACTGAGCTAGAGATGACGTCACTTTGAAGAGCACAGGGAGAATGATCAGTTTGAGAGTAAAGTAGCAGCCTGAGGGAGCTTGTGATGTGGGCGGCTTCAGTCTAGGAGATCAGATCAATCAGGAAATGAGACACAGAAAAAAGGTGCTTTATTGAAAACAAAAATATCTCAAAAAAGATTTACAAAATAATGCTTGTTGTCGTAGATGATACAGCATGTGATTTGATTTGATTTGATGATTATGTTCAATTTTTTCTTGCATTATTTTTTTTCTTCCTTTTCTTACATTAGCTCTTCTCTTGTATACAAAACAAAAATGAATAACATGAAGGTGCTTGCAAGGAGAATGTGAAATACGGTTGGAGATCGACCCTGGTGAGGTGCACTAGTGCGCTTCACTCTCCGTTCTCTCACTTTGTACAAGAATTAAACAAAACATTCTGGAATCTGGAAATCCCAACCGTTATTTTCTTATATACCATGCACACTTAACGATGCTAACCGAAAACGGACATATAGGAACTGTGCAATAATTAAATTATCGCCCTTTTAGCTTACATCAGCTTTGTTCAGGTGTTTTGCAACTTGAAGACGTTGCAAATGTCATTCATTATGTGAGCAAAAATAATGCTATCGTCAAACTTCATGGCTTAGAGACAGAAAACAGAAAAGAGGATATGGCACAAAAAGAATCCCTCAATCAAAACACAGTGGGAAAAAAGTAGAAAACAAAGGCAACAAACAAATCTCTCAACAGAGGACCAAACAGACCTTGCACTTGTCTGTAAAAATAACATTATCATTGTTTTTTAAATTACTTTACTATTCTTCTGGGATAAGGCACCGGTCACATAACTGAACCCAGAGCAGTGAGTAACAGAGGAAATTTCACTAGACGACAGAGAACCATGAATAATCTCCATTTACTTCACTGTATTACAGAGGAAATAACAAAACTGAAGCAACAATTATTATGCCCCATTCACTGTTTTCTAGACAGCCATAAATATAAAGTCTACATTTGACATGTTTTGTCATTTAGCAGACGATCTTATACAGAGTGACTTACAGTAGTGAGTGCATATATTTTCATACGGGTCCCCAGTGGGAATAGAACCCACAACACTGGCGTTGTAAGCACCATGCTCTACCAACTGAGCTACATGGGACCCTGCAGTCTACTAATCGTATTCTATTACTACGGGCATTTCAGATTATAAATTAATGCATACTAAAGCACAAATAATTAAAGAGGAGAGGGTGCCTACAGAATGCATGCAACTCCTCTTACAATATACAGTCGTACCCTCATCTGTCATATTTTTTAAATATTCTATATAGGGCTGAAAATCACTGCATGAAAAAATAAGAAAGGTTAACTAAAACCCAGTTCTAACTCATTAGTTATCATTATGGTACCGCTATCTGAGACAGTGAGACAGACCACCACACTGATACATAACATTGCAGACTTAGTTCTAGCCTATGACATCCTGCTGCAATGACAGAATCTACTGACAAAGTTGGCACTGGTACTCATAAAACACACACACACACACACACACACACACACACACACACACAGTGTGGGACAGCACATAATGGGTATAATGTTGTGTGATTAGTAGCCATGCTATCCACGTACTGTACCAAATAATATTGTATGTGCCAGAAATACTCCTTTTTGATTTCTCTCTCCACTTCCTACTTAGTCTTTCTTTGGGGAAAGCCTCCCCTCCCCACATTAGCTAGTAAACACAGATTTGCCCTCTAGTGCAGAATGAAGGCATGTCCACAGTGTGGCTAGGCAATCCACACACCTTCCACGATGACGATCAAAATCAAGGGAAAATAACTGAGAAATGACAAACCATGTTGAAAAAGAGAGGGAACTAAGGATATGATGCCAAAATGTATGACAGCTTGAGAGAGAGAGGCAGAACGTGTGAGTATTCTCTTTTGTTGAATAATGTATGAAATCCTCCTGTGATTTCTGCAGCGTTGTCTCTCTTCTCTCTGGTGGCAGAGTCTGTTGGCAGGGTAGCGTGCCTGGTGGTGGTGGTGGGGTCAGACGTACCACTCCCTGCGTGAGATCACGGAGCCGTCCATATGAGAGACATAGTCCCCCTCGGCCCCACTGTCATAGCAGTCATCCGACAAGTAGGGGGAACCGTTGCTCAGCGGGTGTGGTGGGGCAGTGTATCTGGCATGGCTAGTCTGGTGGGGGCTGGGGTAGCTACGCAGGTGGTCGTGGTCATGGTGTTCTCCATTTCTCGTCGCCCTCGTGCGGCCATTGGACTGGCGCTCTGGCTCTCTGTGGTTGTGGCTGTTCATGATGGTTGTTGATGTTGGATGCAGGTGGAGGCGCTCGCGGTCCCGCTCGTGGTTGCGTTCGCGGTCGCCCCACTCCTCGCGGTCCTTGTCTACAAAAACATTATTGGCAGGCTTGGAGGGGTGGAGCTCGTGCTGTGGAGGAGCCTTCTGCATGTCTGAAGGCCCTAGGTACTGCTTGGTGTAGTAGTCCCCGCGGAAGGTCTGTCGTTGTCGGAGGTAACAGACCCCGCCCAGCACTAGCAGCAGCAGGAGGAACAAGGCTCCGCCCACAGCTCCGCCCACGATGGTGCCCAGTTGGTTGGCAGGGGGCAGGGCTGCTAGGGTGGGGGAGGTGAAGAGGACCCGTTGCTTGTCTCCCACAGAGGTGGAGGAGGAGGCAGAGCCAGTTAGGACAGGCGCAGGGGTGGTGGAGGGCATGGAGGTGGTGGGAGGATCTAATGGAGGGAGGCAGGGAGGAGGGAAGTAGAGAGTCAGGGAGGGAGGAATGGACAGACAGAAAAGTAGAGAATGTCAATGCCAACTACATCAGCATATTACTGAAAGGGGATAGGTAGACATGAGAAAACTACAAAACAGTTCTACATCTAAAACAACATGCTCATAACAGCCTCAGGTTTGCATTGACATGTTATCTGAACAAAGTATGTTGTTGTTGTTAGATCTCTTGACAGACCACTTGAGGTTAGAAGTAACCTTTAAAACGTATAGATGTGGTAAATTAAGTTTTGATGTTTTGGGATTGAGGTAATGTATACAAAATGACAATAAAGACTAAAAAAAACATGCAGTTTAGAGCATCCAAATGGGCGGTAGCCTGATCGGTAGAAAACCAGAGACTGTGAGAGGGAGCATTACACTAATCACAAAAGAATGGAAAGGCAAGGTAAGGCAGAGGGATGTAGATGTTACTAGTTTAGGAACCAGAGATGAGTGATTAGGAACTAAGTCCTCTACAAAGCAAAAAATAAATTCTTAAAACAATCATGAATTGAACTCAATGCTGACTAGCTTTTGTCAGTAACACCTTATTTGAAGTGGTATAAGCTGTTCATAATGCTCACATATAACTTATGCTGACAACTTTAGGCACTGCATGACATGCACACTGTCAACTGTAAGTCATGGACACTCAACACTATTTTCCTTGCCATGTAAATCTTTGCAAGAAGGAAGAGAAGATTTGTTCCGTATTGCACAGATCAGCTTTAGAGGGACAATCAATCATGACATTCTGTAGCTACCGCCATTAAAATCAGGTCGAATGAACTGATGAACACTTTTATGATTATTATGTGCCTGTTATGGGTGCGTATAAAGACTTTATAGAGAGCTTATGCTGAGCATTTCAAATAAAGACAAACATGTCTTTGTCATTGAGAATGTCGTAAGGCACTGATACGTAGGAGGGAAGGGATGTCTAG